>NW_015162556.1:0-197 GCF_001447785.1 Gekko japonicus | reverse complement strand
TATAGTGAAGGAGCCATCAGAGATGGCATTACTTCTAGAAGATCATAGACAAAGAAATGCTGAGACCAGAAAGAAAAGCAAGTCCGGGCATCCCGTGAAGGGTAAAAGACACAGCAAAACAACAGTCTTATATGTAAAAATGCTAGGAAATGCAGCAGTGAAAGCCAAACAATCTTAGTAAAACAAGGGCGGGGAAT
>NW_015162555.1:251550-258929 GCF_001447785.1 Gekko japonicus | reverse complement strand
TTAACTTGAAAATGAAATAAAGATATATTTTTTTTAAAAAAGTATCAGTATAATGAAAATCTAGTGCTTGAAGTGTTAACAGCCACTCAGGCTGAACAATAAAAAGACCCAAAGCAATCTATTCTGGGTAAATAGGACTACAATGGCAATAATTCTTAGCATTACACAGCACTTTAGGCCATCAAAAGGCTATACAAACAAACAGGCAAAACCATTACAAGCACAAACAAGGGACATGAACTGTATTACAGCGATCTGGTGACAGATTTATTAATACAAAGGAGAACAGAGGTAACTCTCTCTGCCCATTGTACTAGGCTTCTTAATTCAAAACTGCTGTGTCCTTTGTGCATGTACAGTTCATTTCCTACTATGTACAGCCTTGATTGCTAAATGAAACTGAAAAAGTTTTTAAAAGGTGAAGAAAAATGAGGTCTTCAATTGAGATGGCTACCAAAAAACTTATTTTCTTTATCTAATGTCAGTAGTAAAAGTTTAAATATTAATTTTATTGACACAAATATCTCTGAAGCATGTTGCTCCAACCATGTACATGCTGGATTTTTAAAATAATAATAATGTGTTTTCTTGTACCCATGAAGCTTATTTTTCCCTTGTTAGTGTAACAGAGATCAGTGGGCAGGCGGAGGCTCCTGTAGTTGCTCTGTAAACATCTGGAACAGTTGCCAGGATCTATGTACAAAACTGGCCCTGGGACAGCCATCTAAGCATGCTCCTTTTACATACAGTAAAAAAGAAAATTTAGAAAGTGCTGTTTTAGCTCTTTTAACTCTTTTTCAAAAGACTATTTCAGTCCACATACCTGTGAGGGCTTGTGGGGCTGCTGAATTGGGGATTGTGGCGGCATCCTGTGGGATTGAACTAATATCTGGTTCTGGTGTGCTTCTTGGTGGGGAGATTGCTAAAGGCGTCATTAGAACACGAGATTTCAGCTGCAAGACAGAACCAATTTGGGTAATGAAAACCCATATAGGATCAGTTTCAGTATGCTACATCCCTGAACTTTTAAAACTCCCACATTTTAGCAAATTACAATATTATCACATTCTTTCCAGATGTATTAATACTTCCAAGGAAAATGAAATATGGAGAATGGAAATAGCTTGCAATATGTATTAACATTTTATGCCATGAAATCCAAAATATTATGCAATTCACAGTGTTGTTTATCCCTTTGCATAGTGCTATCAGACTACAGTGCTGTACTAAGAACTGTTTTCAGATGTAAAAAAAATAAAGGAAATGTGAAATATGATTTTTAAACAGTATAAAGCTGTCAAACTGTGACCTCTACCAAAAAGTAACTGCTTTGCTCAGATTAAGCTTCAACAAAATTTATGTTATATGTATGTTACTTACACCACTAATGACTAATCCTGTCATTTCACAATAAAGAAACATTTAGATCCAGTGCAACTAAAGGTAGTAGTTGTGACTAAATTCCATTAAACTCTGGAATGCATAGTTCCTATGAAGTATTTCCTATTTAGTGGTCTTAGAATTCTATTTTACATGGAGTAGCAACATGAATACTAGTTACTACAATAAGACCATTCCACCACTATGGCAGTAAAAGAGAGCACTTTAGTAACAGATGTTACTTTATTTCACAATTTCCATGGAAGATTTTACTTCCTTTCTTCATCATGATAATGTTGATGTTCAAAGCTACATGACAGCATCAATGGAACTTCCTTTAGCATTCTGAGAGTAATTGTATTCTACAAAATCAAATCAAAATTTGTCAGATTTTTTATTGATTGCTAAAAAAATACTCTCTCTCCCTTTCTCTCCCCCCTCACTCGTATTTTTGCTTTAAAATAAATTTTACTTTCCAGTGTATGGAAAGACGGGAAGCGTTTGAATGCTATTCAAAATGGTGAACAACAAAAATCATCATCTTGGGAGGTCTGGTGGTTGGTGTGTGCAAATTAGGGGAACAGGTCTCCAACTATAGTAAGAGACCTCTGTGGCGGCTATGGGGTAAGAGGAGGGGGAAGCTCTGAGGCAACTGCCTTCCTGACTGAAGAATATCCAGTCCCCCACTCTGGCCTCTCCTGGAGATTTTTTTATATACCAAGCACCAACAATCAAATAAAAAGGGGGGCACAAACTTTAAAATAAAGACTGGTAGCATGTAAGCTGTGTGCTGCCTAAAGTTCTCTTATTTGCAAACCTGGTGGACTAAAGCTTTACTTATATGTGAGGTAAACAGACACCATTGCATCTTAGATTTTTGACTTTGACAGACAAGACACAGATGGAGATGAACAACAATGGTTTATTTAACAGAAAATAAAATATTTAATAAGGTAAATATGATGTGTGGATAATTTAGTTATATAAAGTAAAACTGGCTCTCAGATAAAGCAAATAACCCCATAGGGGAGATTTGATTCCCCTTTCTCTGGACAGATTACCTCAGCACCTTACTACAGAACCTACACACACCAGTTAGCAATGATGGGTCCTTAACAGGGTACTTATATGTCATAGAAAAATAAGTTTTCTTCCCTAAACTGAACCCCCAAAACATGGCCAAGCTGACACTCCTTTCCAGAGCCATGAAATCCCTAACCAAAAGAAAAGAAGTTTTCTTCAACCCACTTAAACTGAAACTGGCTCATCCCCACCCAGTGGAGCTCCGTGAGCTATGATTGGCTGACAATAACTTGGATTTGCATCGATATATCTAATAGCCAAGGTGCCCTCTGCATGTGGATATCTAAATCCGCACATTGGGGGCACCTAGGGGGCAAAGAGATTTTCCTGCACACTTGAGGCAAACCTCAGATGTGCAGAAAAATCTGAAAAGTTGAAAAAATATAGAGGGGATACTTACACCCCCCCAAAAGTAAAAGAGTGTTCCATGAACGTGCACTGGGAACACACTTACCACTAGGCACTGTAGCAGAGCCATTGCTGCTGGTGGCGGCGCACGGGGGAGAAGCTTTGGCACCCCGGTGGCTGGGAGCCACAGCCATTGCTGGGGGGGGAGCCTGGTCTGGCCAGCCCAGTGGCTAGAAGCTGCGCAGGGCTTGCCGCCATTGCTGCTTGCAGCAGTGGCGGGGGAGAGCAGCAGGGACGGAGGGAAGGAGAAGCCTTGGAGGCCCAGTGGCTAGAGCCGCGGCCGTTGCTGCTGTCGGGTGTGGGGGGAAGCCTGGCGAGCCCAGTGGACCGCCTGCTGGGCTGCACCTCCTCTTGGCTTCAGCTGGGAGCCGTGGGGAATTCCCCTCCCCTGCGAGTATTGCAGGTCCCACTTCTTGTAAGGTCTAAATGACAAGGATTGGTTTGGAGCCCTGGAGGAGCAGTACGACTTTTAAGGGTGATGCCCACATCTCCCAGCCTGGGCTCCTGTTCCTCTCAACTGCATGGCAGGGTAGTGGGGAAAACTACATGTGCGTGTGTGTGACACACAACAACAGTTTGATCCTGCTCTTCAAATTCTCCCATCACAAACCTAGTACAAATACCTTCAAAAGGGTTCACAGTGAAATATGGAGGAAGTACTCAAGGCTAAAGTTTTTAAAATAGACCCAACTGGGTCTAGCTGCAGCTCAGACATTTTGAATATTAATCAAATCCTTGGCCCTCCCCAGACCCAAGGATACCAGGCTAGCTATAACCAGGGCCAGGGCTTTCTTGGTGGTGGCTCCTCTCTGGTGGAATGAGCTCCCAGAAGAGATCAGGGCCCTGAGGGACCTTATGCCATTCTCCAGGGCCTGCAAGACAGAGATCGTCCGCCAGGCCTTCAATTAAGAGCTGCCCCTGATAGAGAACCCTGTTCCCTGAAGCCACCAGAACAGCCTGTGTCGGCTGCACAAAGGTTAGACCTATGGGCTGACCACTAGGATGGAATACTGAAGGTCGACTGCCATCATTTAATAACCTATTAGTGTCATTAATTGTTAGCACCTTTTAAATGTTGGAATGTTTTATATGGTTTTAGAACTATTTAAATAGTTTACACGTGTGTGTGTTACCCTTTTATGTAAGCTGCCCTGAGCCGGCTTTGGCTGGGAGGGCAGGGTATAAATCTGACAATAAATAAATAAAAATAAAATACACTACGAAAGATGCAGAAGAACCTTGCCCAAGGTTGTCAAGGTATGGATTGTGAAATTCTTTGAGGTTTGGGGGGATGGAGCCTGGGGAGGATGGGGTTTGGGGAGGGCAGAGACCTCAGCGGGATATAATGCCATAAAGTCTACCTTCCAAAGCTCCCATTTTCTCCAGAACTGATCTCTTTTACCTGGAGACCAGTTGTAATTCCAGGAGATCTCCAGCTGCCTCCAGGAGAGTGCAAACTTTAACTTTGCCTGAAATTGTGCTCTGCTTATTACATCTCACTAGCCGCAGAGGTCACTGAGTTATGTAGGAACCAATGTAGACTTCACCACATTCCCTGCTATTCCAACCTCAACAGTGAATCTTTGGTTGAAACTCCTTACTATTTGCACATATACACAAAGCAATCCCTTTCCCTGTAGGCTCACCTATACAAAACCAGGACTTCTCTATTCTAAAATATGGTTGCCAGGTTGTAACATGGGGATCTTCACATTTCTCAGATGCAGCTTCTCACACTGCTTCCTACTTCTCCTTCAGCTGTTGTAATGAGCAGGACTCTGTGGCCCGCATACCACCAAATGGCCTATTCTTAATGTATCATTAAACCTTATAAATATTGGTTAGAAGTGCCATTCTTCCCCACTTCTTCGCTCTACTTCCAGAGTCCAGGTAGGGTTACCAGGTTCCCCTTGGCTTGCCATCAGGGAGATTTGGGGGCATTCTGGGGGTGGGCAGGGACGTCACACAATGTCCCCAACTTGATGATGTCACAATGAAGTGATGTCTTCACATTGGGGGTGTCATGCTGGGATGCTCTGCATTTTGGGCAAAACTCTATGGTTTTTGGCCTAAAACCATAGAGTTTTGCCCAAAAAGCAAAGCATTGCTGTGTGATGTCCCTGTTTGGGGGTGGGGCTTCCTCCACCGGCCAGTTGTCTGGCAGTGGGCAGAATTGGGGGAACCCCCGCCAAGACTGGGGGTCTAGCAACCCTACTTCCAGGTGGGGCCTGGAAATCTCTCAGAATTACAACTGATCTCCAGGCTACACAGATCAGTTCAGAGGGTGGACTCTATGGTATTATACCCCACTGAGGTCCCTCTCCTCCCCAAACTCTACCAGTATCAGGGTCCACCATTAGTCTCAAGGAATTTCCCAACCCAGAGCTGGCAACCCCACACACAGCTGTCCTTGTTGCCTTTTAGGAATTTTTCAGCCTTGCCAATTTGTTTCAAATATCTCCATTCTGATTCCTTTCTCCCCTGTCAGAAATTAACATATGGGTCTATTTTGACACCATTTTTTGTTTTCACACTAAATTATTTCTGTTAATATGTACACATTTTTCAACTTTGAATGTCAGTTGTGATAAATGGGGTAAAAATGGCATATAATGCCACAAAACAAACAAAACCCTCAAACCAGCAACATCATAGAATCATAGTGTTGAAAGTGGCCATACAGACCATCTAGTCCAACCCCCTGCCCAATGCAGGACCAGCCTAAAGCATCTCTGACAAATATTCTATTAATATAGAATCATAGAGTTGGAAGGGATCCCCAGGGTCATCTAGTCCAACCCCCTGCACAATGCAGGAAATTCACAAATACCTCTTCCCCCACTGTGACCGCTGTTCCATGCCCAGAAGATGACAAAAAACCTCCAGGATCTCCAGTCAAACTGGCCTAGAGAAAAATTGCTTCCTGGCCCCCAATGTGGTGATAAGCATTTCCCTGGGCATGTAAGAAAGGGCCACAAGAACTAAGCACTGAGGCAACCCTTCCTGCCCTCCCTCTCATGATCTGCCTAAGTTCACAGAATCAGCTTTGCTGTCAGATAGCCATCTAGCCTCTGTCTTAAAACCTCCAAAGAAGGAGAGCCCACCATCTTCCAAGGAAGCCTGTTCCACTGAGGAACTGCTCTAACCGTCAGGAAGTTCTTCCTAATGTTTAGCCAAAAACTCTTCTGATTTAATTTCAACCCGTTGGTTCTGGTCCAACCTTCTGGGGCAACAGAAAACAACTCCACATTATCCTCTAGATGACAGCCCTTCAAGTATTTGAAGATGGTTATCATATCACTTCTCAGTCATCTCCTCTCCAGGCTAAACATACCCAGCTCCTTCAACCTTTCCTCATAGGACTTGGTCTCCAGACCCCTCACCATCTTCATTGCCCTCCTCTGGACATGTTCCAGCTTGTCTATATCCTTCTTAAATTGTCATGCCCAAAACTGAACACAATACTCTGTGAGGTCTAACCAGAGCAAAGTAAAGCAATACCATCACTTTGTGCGATCTGGACACTATACTTCTGTTGATACAGCCCAAAATCATATGTGCCTTTTTAGCAACCATATCACACTGCTGACTCATGTTCAGTGTATGGTCTACTAAGACCCCTAGATCCTTTTCGCACATATTACTGCCAAGACAAGTCTTCCCCATCCTATAATGATGCATTTGATTTTTCCTACCTAAATGCAGAATGTTACATTTATACCCATTGAAATTCATTTTATTTATTTTAGCCCAGTTTTCCAGCCTGTCAAGATCATCCTGTATCCTGACTCTGTCTTCTACCATATTTGCTACCCCTCCCAATTTAGTATCATCTGCAAATTTAATAAGCATTCTCTCTATTCCGTCATCAAAATTATTTATAAATACATTGAACAAAAGAGGTCCCAGGACAGATCCTTGAGGCACTCCACTTGTCACTCCTCTCCAAGAGGATGAAGAACCATTAACAAGCACTCTTTGGGAGCGATCTGTCAATCAGTTACAGATCCACCAAACAGTAATAGGATCCAAACTACATTTTACCAATTTGCCAACAAGAATATTATGTGGAACCTTATCAAAAGCCTTACTGAAAACAAGATAAACCATGTCTACAGCATTCCCTTGATCCAGCAAGGTAGTAACTTTCTTTAAAAAAAAAAAAAAGGAGATAAGGGTCCCGATCACATGCAGAATTAGCTGCATGATAGGCATGAATGTCAGGCGGATTTTAAGGGTGTGATCACGCGGGAACATCTGGCAAGTGTCCCGCACCTGTCGCCAACCCATTTCGCTCTGCCGAAGAAGCGGAGTTAAAAAATACCGGGGAAAGTGTAGTATCAAATGGGTTTGCGGTGTGATCGCTTTGGCACGCTCTCATTGCATCAGTGATCCCCCATTGAAGCGCACCGGTGTAACAGGCCGGATTAACCCCCCGGCCAGAGTAACCCCGGGGTTATTGTGGCCTAGGCTAGAGTAACCCCGGGTTAATCTGGCTGGCTGTAATA
>NW_015162555.1:215424-251246 GCF_001447785.1 Gekko japonicus | reverse complement strand
TGGCTCTCCAAAGAAATGTCAGTCGTAGTACTGTTGATATTTGGGTCTGTTGACTAATGAGATTGGATTCATACCCTGTTCTTCACTACCAAGAGGAATCTCAGATTGCCTGACAAGTTTCTCATGGACCTGAAACCCTCAGAAGCTGGCACTGTGCTGGTTACACTGACATCTAAGTTACCACTCAACTAAGCCCGGGGTTACAGGTTGTTGTGTTGTGCAGTTAAAAAGAAGAAGTTAAAAAAAGAAGTTAAAAAGAAGAAGAGATTAGATTCAGCTGACATTTAACTTACCACTCTGGCCAGGCGGGGGTTAGTATGGGCTAGCCCAGAGTAACCCCCCGGGGTTACTCTGGCGTGGCCTGGCAGAGGTTTGTCTGGGAGGGATTAGTCTGGACTAACCCCCGGGGTTACTCTGGCCTGGTCCGGCAGGGGTTACTCTGGGCTAGGCCCAGATTTACCCGCTGCTGCGTCTGATCACAGAGCAGCAGGTCAAATTACTACGGAGCAAATAGCCTCCCTTCCCCCCCCCCCCACGTTGTCTGGCACGTGTGACCACACTCAAGGTTAGTCTGACATGATATAACTCAATCCTCCTGGTAATCTAACAAGGGACCATTCCATTACAAAACTGACTACACTGCCCTTCTTAATTCAGACTCAAAGTTACTGTTAAACTAAAGAAAACTAAATGTTTCACTTTATTTTCCCCTGTCACTGCCTGACAACAAAATTCATGCCATTATTTATTACCAATTAAAAAGTAATATGACAGATAATATGAAAAGGTACCCATTAAAAAGTAATATGGCAGGTAATATGAAAAGGTACATTTTAAAAGTCAATTGTCTGAAATCTACATACTTAAATGTGAATTTTTCCTTTTCAAATGGCCTTCCTGGCAAAGCATGTGAAGACCACAATCAATCTAACGTAACATAAGTATTTGATTTAGCTGCATCTTGTGTATTTAACATTATAGACAAGCCATATATCCTTCTGAAATGAAAGTTCCTGTGAATATATTTACAGTGTTTCCAGCATTATTACTGGAAAGCATATGGGATTACATTCCTCTAGTTTTCCCTATAAATGCTGCAAGATTTGCAAATAACTTGATGCTTTTAGCAATTTATCTAGATTGAATTTGCTGTACATTGCACACAGAGGTACCCACCACACACACACACACAATACACATGGGCTGGACCTCAATTCCATCCCCCTTCACTCACCTTCTTCAAGCACAGTTCCTTACAGCAGCTTCTTCCATCTCTGACAACCACTTCTACTGCCGTTACATCCTGCTGCTGCACTACAAGTAGGTCACAGAGCTGAAGGCCACCTTGATTAACTGCTGCAGTTCAATCTAGAACTAGGGGCCATGCTACAAGTTCATGTTTTTAAAGAACTGGGTCCATGTTCCCCAGACCCAACTCAGGTTTCCTGCAGCCACACAGCAGTTTCTGTGAGTGGCTTGTAAAAAATAAGGTGAGCCTATTTAGGCTCTGAATGCTGCTGTGGGAAGAAAAAAGCCTCCTGCTTTTCCACAAGCTGTTCTCCCTTGCTGGAACAGTGCTGATGGGAGTTATTTCCCTGCTTTTGCTGCTCCATGTAGAGTATTCTGTGTGTATGAAGCAGCAAAAACAGGAAAACAACTCCCCCACTGCTGTTCCGGTGCAGGAAAACTTGTACTACCAAAATGGCAGGCATTTTCCCTCCCCCTCTCCCTGCTGTGGCCATTTCTTTACCACATTACCAGGGGGCTTCTTCTTTTTCTTGCTCTGCATCAATTGAACACAATTATAACATTATAACAATATCGTAATTTATGTTTCAGGTTCTCTGAATTCCCAGCTTTCCTTCTAAAAAACAGTAAGTCTCTAATCCCTTTCCTTGTAAAGATATAAAAGGAAAGGTGTATCACCACAATATAGAGTTGCCAAACCTGTTTCAGCAGGCATGCTTCCACTTTCACTGTGGCCATCTTGCCACTTTCCTCTGAGCAGTGGAAGGGAAATGGGGAGGAATAGTGTAACATGCAGGAGGGAAGGCAGCATGGTATAGCCCAATCTAGTCAGATCTCAAAAGCTAAGCAGAGTTGGTACTTAGAAGGTACACCTCCAAGACAGACTCTGCAGAGGAAGGTAATAGCAAATTGCCTCTGCTTCTCACTTGCCTGAAAGCCCCTTGGTGGGATTGCCATAAGTTGGCTGCTATTTGATAGAACTTTACACACATGTACACAGAGTGTTGCATGTATTGTGATGTCATTTCCTGCAACAATCTGGACGTGGTGTCATTTTCACACCCCAATGCTCTAGTTCTATGGTCATTGTCATAGAAATCTGAGGAATTTCTAGAGCATCACAGTATCGCTACAACATCACTCTGAAGTTTTTGCTGGAAGTGACATCACAATGCACGTGATGCTGTTTTCAAGGATTCTATCCATTCAGTTCAGTTTGATACAAGATCAGTAATAATAGGGATAAAATAATAAAACAAAATACAAATATAGAATAAAATATTATTAAGATTTGGTCAGCTGCTTGCATATCCAACATGCCCAAAGACAAAATTTAGCTACTTTATCTCCTGGGAGGAATCTGCAAAAAGGAGGGAGACATAAAGTTGTTCAGATCTTCCTGGTAGGTAAGATTAGGGCTATGTACTGAGATGGAATGTCATGGTAGAATGGGCAGTGCAGTAGAACATGGTTGATAGACTCTACTTTCCCTGCAGGGCATTGGCAGAGCCATTGAGAGAGTTGGCCATGATGGTATCTGCCTTCCAGGAGGGTTGAGGGTAGAAAGTTATAAATACAGAGGTAGGAACCGTATAAGAGCTGGGAGACAACCTTTCCTTGGAAAACCTTTATTGCTGCAGGGATAAAGAAGACTCCTTTTGTAAAGTAGAATTTTAGAATAGCGGAGGATGCTCTGTGGGCAGTCTCTGTGGCATGCAGTGCCTGAACTCTCCATTGTCCAGATGACTGGAAGACCATACCAAGGTATTTAAAGATTTTTGTTTGATGTTGTGGCCCTCTTTTTGCCATCTATGGATTCAATGTTTTTTGGTAGTTTACTGACAGCTGCTCCTCTTTGCAGTATGTAGCGAAGGCGTGGAGTGCTCTCCTATAGACCACTTGTGAATGGGATAAGATGACACTATCATCTGCAAATCGTTTTATCAGCAAGTTTTGATTAATGAAAGTTGGTGTTTCTTAGGTGTTGCACCAAGGAGTTGATATAGTGGTTAAAAAGTAGAGAGGATACAACCCTGCTTGACTCCTTTGTCAAGTGGGATCTTATGAGAGAGATGGCCTTGCAAACTGCATCTTACTTTTAGGCAGTTTCCTTCATGCAGCAAGCAGATAGGTATATAAATTCTACTGAGGAGTTCTCAAGCTTTGTCCAGTGTCTGTTCCTGGAGATGCTGTCAAATGTTGCTTTGAAATCCACAAAGGCATCATATACCAGGGGGCTTATATACCTGAGCCTGCAGGGAGGGCGGGATAAAAATCTAAATAATAAATAAATAAATAAATAAATAAATATAGTGTTCCATTTGGCTTAGAGCTGTACTTCTCCACAAGATGGTGCAAAATCAGACACTGGTCTATGGTGGGACGGCCAGCTCTGAAACCTATCCCTGAAAACTCCCACTAGTTGCTGGAGCTGGGCTGACCATCCTACCACAAAGAAAGGGACTTGGCAGAGACTTTCATTTTTAAAGTGAACCCTGGGAACTCGAGAACCTGATGCACAGATTGTCATATTGTTGTAACAATATAATGATATGCAAGTGCCTATTTTTTAAAACAAAATGAAAAGCGCCTGGTAGGGTTGCCAAGTCCCCCCTGGCCACTGGCAGGGATAAGGGGGTAGAGTTGCCAGATCCAGGCTGGGAAACTCCTGGAAATTTGGGGATGAAGCCTGGGGAGGACCAGGACCTCAGTGGGGTACAGTGCCATGGAAACAGCAGGGAAACTGCCATATGAAAGGCCCATTGTGGCTGTGCTGTATTAACAACCATAGCTGCAACAAGGAAACTACACAAGCCTGTCCCAGTGTGGAAAACACCAGTGAGGGAGGGGAGGAATTGTTTCTGAAATGGTGTATACACATAATATGACATTTCTTTCGTACCACTGGCACCTCTGGTCAGTATAACTTGCCATGCCTGTGAAAGTAGAAGAAGAGACTGGATATATACACTGCCCTTCACTACCCAAGGGAGTCTCAGAACGGCTTACAAACTCCTTTCCCTTCCCCTCCCCATAACAGACACCCTGTGAGGTAGGTGGGGCTGAGAGAGCTCTGACAGAAACTGCTCTTTTTCAAGGACAGCTCTTATCAGAGTGGCTTGCCCAAGGTCATCCAGCCAGGTGCAAGTGGAGGAGTGGAGACTCAAACCCAGTTCTCCCAGATTAGAGTCCACGCACTTAACCACTACACCAAACTGGTTCTCTTTTTAAAATGAACATTCACACCACAAGGAGCTAGCCTACTTTTAAACTGCCTTTAACTCCCCTCCCCAAAAAAGTATTATCTGATTCCAGCATGAAAGTGCTTTTACTTGTAATCTCATGCCTAGATCAGGCCTTTATGAAGAAGCAGATGCTTTATAAGGAACACGTGTTTCTTTCCAGCATTGTTCTGTCTAGGCTGTATCCGCCAGAGCAACTTTATGTGCAGTTTTTATAAAAGAAAAAAGTCCAAAGGCCTATCTGAAGTCTACCGTAGACCCATCACAACGACTCTTGATAGAAGGCTGCCAGTTAAGACCTCATGATCTCCTGAGTACCAGAATATTTTTAGAAGCCTCTGCATTTCTGCTTTCAATGTACTATGATAAAAAGTATTTCCTGTAATGAAGGCATAAGTATACAAAGCTGGGGGAAAACCTGTCTGGTGGTAAAGAGACTTTTCAAGAAGACAATAAAAAGCAACGGAGGAGAAAATTGCATGTTACAAGTCCTAATTTGGATCTGACATAGACTTTACAGAACACAATAAATCAATGTGACATTATCCCTTTGTCTGGAAGCCACCAGATATAAATAGCTAAACTTGCCGCATCCTTCTAATCCTCAAGAGTTTAAAAGCATCAAGCAAGCATTTTGCTTTTCCCCTCTGTTAACTGACATGCAGGAGTCTGCATGCTCATCCCTCTAGGTAGATTTGTGTGGAAATTTATAGCAAATCAGCCACTTTCAAACTTGCCTTATCCATTTACTGACAGATCTTGTGCCAGTCACTTATTTTCATGCCCCAGGACTCAGCAGTTGTAACTGGGACCAATGTCCTCTAAAACCATATAAAGGTACTAAAGTGCATATAAGCGTGTTAAAAGAATTTTATTTGACTGTTTCTGTCATCTAGAGCCAGTTTTCATTCCCAGTGTGTAAAGTACTGGGTTTGCCACATGGAAGACTTGGACCACGACGTGCGTCATGTTGGCACAATCTTGTTAAGATTTTGATGGACTCAGTTTCTGTGGCTTGGAATAGCTGTATTGATATCCCATCTATTCCCAGTGATTTCTTTCTCCAAATTGCTCTCAGTGCAGCTCTCATTTCACTTTCTAAAACTGTAGGTTCTTCTTCAAAAGATGCTTCTTTCGTCTTCAGTGTATCGTTCCCAACTTTTTAAAAATTTTGTTCAGTTAATGTACTTCCATGTTGATCATTCAGCATGCCTAATCATGATTTAAATTTCCCTTTGATTTCTTGGATCATGTGGAACAGCTCTCTTCTTCCTTTTTTGTTATTTTCTTCTATTTATTTATTTATTATGTATTTATTTATTTATTTAAATTTATAACCCGCCCTCCCCGCGAACGGGCTTAGGGCGGCGTACAGATGGGGCCAATGCCCAATACATAAAACAATAAAACTGCATTTTAAAAACATTCAGTGCAACATAAGTGATCTCCACAACAACTAACAAGGGAACCGATGTCACCAGGATGGTATCCTTAGTGGCCACAGCTCCACGCAGTACTACCATTTTTGCACTCACGGCGAGTTGGTAATAAGGGCTAGGACAGATGGTAACAGTCGTGGCAGCTCCTACTCAAACGCCTGGCGGAAGAACTCCATCTTGCAGGCCCTGCGGAACTGTGCAAGGTCCCGCAGGGCCCGGATCTCCTCTGGGAGCTCATTCCACCAGGTAGGAGCCGCCACCGAAAAAGCCCTAGCCCTAGTCGCCGCTAGTCTGGCCTCTTTGGGACCTGGAACCACCAGGAGATGTTTAGTCCCGGACCGTAGTGCTCGTTGGGGAACATGTGGTCACTGGTCACTGTTTGTCTTTATGTGTGAGTTGCTAGAACCCTGCATTTAGGCTTTTGATTTTGTTTCTGTCACCTTTTATTTTTGCTTCTCATCTATCTTAAGCAATTTTAAGACTTTCATCAGTTATCCATTGAGGTTTTCTTTTCTTTTGACTACGGAAATAGTCTTTGTGCATTCTTCTTTGGTTCTAACCCATAATTCTTCCGGTTCACATTCACTTGAACTTAGTAATGCAAACCTGTTGTTTACATGGTTTTTCAGCTCTTCAGAAGTTTGCTTAGGTTGTATTTTAGCATTATGAATGGGTGTTTTTCTTCAGCTTTATTCTAATTTTCAATATTAACAATTCACAATCTGGATCATAATTGTTTTAGCAGAGAAAATAGAGCTTCTCCATCTTTTGCTTCCAATTAAGTAATCTATTTGATTTCTATATCGGCCATCAGGTGATGTCCACCGCATGAAGCATGTGTTTGCAATAAACAAACTGTTGTCTTCATAGAATTTTATGAGTTGCTCTATTGCTTCATTTCATGTTACTAGTCCAAAACTCCCAACAACATTTAATTCTGCTAAGAAGAAGAAGAGTTGGGTTTATACCCCACCTTTCACTCAGAGTCTTAGAGTGGCTTTTAATCTCCTTCCCTTCCTCTCCCCACAAGGTGGAGTGGGGCTGAGAGAGCTCTGAGAGAACTGCTCTTGAGAGAACAGCTGAGAGAACTGTGACTGACCCAAGGTCACCCAGCTGGCTGCATGTGGAGGAACCCAGTTCTCCAGATTAGAGTCTGCCGCTCTTAACCACTATACAAAACTGGCTCCTACTTTGTGTGCCAGTCACCTATGACTATCAGCACATCTTGTTTAGGTGTGTGATCAGTTTCTTCCTGGACACTTGCATAAAAGCTTTCAATGTCTTCCTCATCAGCTTCTCTAACTGGGGCATAAACTTGAATGATAGTTATATTGGTAGGCTTTCCATGAAGTCTGATTGATATTATTTGGTCAAGCTTTGTATTATAGCCCCTGACTGCCTGGGCTACATCTTGCCTTAGTAATAGAGCAGCTCCATTCCTTCTGTGTTCATCATTCCCCGAGTAAATGACTGAAAGTGTCCTAATCCAGTCCACTTTCATTCACTTACTCCCAGAAACGCAATGTTTAAACGTTCTGTTTCTCGTTTTACAATTTTTTTTAAGTACCCGAAGGTACACATGTATTGTTTTCTTATATTCCTAAACACAAACATAAACAACTACAACAAACAACATATAAACCAAGAGACTTATTACAGTTTGTTACTACACCCAATCCATCGCTTCATTATTCTCTAACATTTGATAATATTCTCTAATTCCATTATTATATATTACTACATACTCAAATATTATTTTTGCCATATCAGCTTAATCTTTAACTCCATTCACATTATACCAATCATATAGCCTCTTCCAGGTTTTTTTGAAATGTCCATTTTTTGGTACCTCTCGTTTCCATAGTTAGTTTGTCTATTTCTGCCGCTTCTAAATGTTTATTAATATATTCCTGTTTAGTTGGTGTTTCTTGATTCTTCCAATATTTGGCATATAATATCCTTGCTGCCGTTGACATGTATACAATTAGATATCTATCTGTTTCCTTAACTTCTTTCAGAAAAATATTTAACAATAGCAATTCTGGAGTAAAGGGAATGTTACATCTTACTATTTTTTCCATTATACAATGTACCCATTTCCAAAAAATTTTCAAAACATCACATATGATAAAAATTTTACACTTCCAACATTTATCTGAACAATTGCCGCTTTGCTTTGCTAACCTATCTGGAGTAACATACCAGCATTAGTCATATTAACATTTTTACATTTTCTAATTCTGATATTTTATTATTAAAACCCAATTTCTTATCTTTAAGGTATGTTGACTCCAGTTGTGCCTTCTGCCACCAAGATAAATGTTCTGGAATCTTAAGATTGTCTTTTTTATCCAACATGTCCTGGTATCTTAGTGAGTCTTCTTCTGCATACACCGTAGGCAAAGTAAATGCTTCCAAAGGCATAATCAATCTTGATCTTTTTACAGATTTTTTTTTATTTATTGAGTCCCATACTTTCCATAGTGAAGCCCTCTGCCAGTGTTGTCTGAAATATTTTTTAGAAGTGGTCTTTTCATACCACAAAAACGCATTCCAACCCATCAATAAATCATGTCCTTCTAATTTTAGTAGTCTTTTATCTTCCAAAGTTATCCATTCTTTAATCCAAGTCAATGCCGCGGCTCTATAATACAACATCAAATTCAGAACTGCAAAGCCTCTTCTTTCCTTCGCCTCTTGTAGCATCTTTAATCTTATGCATGCTTTCTTCCCTTGCCAGATAAATCTTGTTGTAATTTTATCTAGCTCTTTAAACAATCCTTGATTTTGAAAAATTGGTATATTTTGGAATAAAAACATCCACCTGGGTAAAATATTCATTTTTATGATAGCCATTCTTCCCATCATTGATATTTTTAAATCCTTTCATTTTTTCCAAATCTTGTTTAGTTTTTTGAAATAATTCTTTATAGTTGTCTTCATATAATGAGCTACATTTGTTAGTCACGGTTATTCCCAGGTATTTCGTTTTCTTAACTACCTGGCAATCTGTAATTTCCTGCAATCTTTGCTTTAGTCTTTCATCCATATTCTTCGCTATTATTTTAGTCTTATCCGTATTTATCTTAAAACCCGCTAGTTCTCCAAATTCTTTAATTTTCTCTATCAGAATCTTGTGTTTGTGATTGAAATAAGAGAAGAACTGAAACAATTTTTTATTGAAAATAAAAAGCAAGAAACATCTCTGAAAGTTATCTAGGATGCAATGAAAGCATTTTCAAGAGGCAGGCTAATACAAGAAGCATCTAAAATCAACAAGCAAAGGAGAAAAGAATATGAGGATTTGCAGAAAAGTATAAAACAACAGGAAGAGATAATGATGCTTAAAGTGGGCAAAGAAGAAGAGAGTAAAAGACTTAAAATATTACAACATCAAATGAACTGTCTACTGAAAGAAGAACTGGCAAAGACATTGTTTTTTGCTAAACAAAATTATTTTGAAAATGCAAACAAGCCTACAAGATTGTTGGCCTACAAATTTAATCAGCAAAGAGAAAAAACATTCATCAAAGTCTTGAAGAAAGGAGGGAGGGAAATACACAGAAAGGAAGAAATTAAAAAAGCAATGGAAGAATATTATAAAACTCTATATAGAGGAATAGCGGTAGATAAAGGAAATGTCAAGAATTACCTGAAAACTCACCAACTACCAAAAATAATAGAAACCCAAAGAAAAATTTTAAACCAACAGGTCACAATGATGGAAGTGGTGGAGGCAATTAAGAGACAGAATAGAGGCAAATCACCGGGACCAGATGGACTTCCAATTGAATTTTATGTTATCTGAAGAACAATTGGCTCTAACTTTTAAAGATGTATGCAATTCAGCAAGAGAACAAGGCGAGGTACCGGATTCATGGAAAGAGGCATATATTTCATTGATACATAAACAAAACAGATGAAAAAGAATGAAAAATTATAGACCGACATCTCTACTGAATGTGGATTATAAAATATTTGCCTCTATATTGGCACAGAGGCTCAAAAAATTATGGTGGAGATTATAAATTTAGATCAATCGGGATTCCTTCCCAAAAGGCAAATGAAAAACAACTTGAGAATCTTGATGAACGTATTAGAGTATTATGAAGTTCATTGTGAAAAACACAATGTAATATTCCTGGATGCAGAGAAAGCGTTTGATAATGTTAACTGGATTTTCATGACAGAAGTGCTTCAGATGTTAGAGATGGGAGAAAACTTTACTAATATGATCCATTCAATATACAAAGAGCAAAAGGCAAAAGTGATTGTAAATGGAGAACTAACGAATTATATTGAAATACAGAAAGGTTGCCCATTATCTCCATTGCTATTCATTATGGTTTTAGAAGTGCTAAATGAAACTATTAGAAAATAAAATAGAATAAGAGGTCTACATTTAAAGAAAGAACAATTTGAGCTTCTAGCATTCGCAGATGATGTGCCATATATTTTAGAAAACCCAACGGAAATCTCATTTTACAATTTCGAGATTACCTTGATTCATACTTCCCATGTTCCGTGTTCCTATTATATGCATCAAACAGCTTTGGACTTTTCTTCTGCATCCATTCACATCAACAACTGAATGTCCTTTTGGCTTTAGTCCAGTTGTATCATTAAGAATAATGCTAGGTGTAGTTGTTCTCAGCTCTTCCCCAGTACCTGCCCAGTAGCTTTCCAGGTTCCATCTTCCAGCAGAGTATCTTTTTTTCATTTTGGATTGTCTCATCATAGGATTTTCAAGATAAGAGTTGTTCAGAAGTGGTTTACCATTGCCTTCTTCTGTACAGTACTAACCAGAATTGGTATAGTGGATAAGTGCAGTGGACTCTAATCTGGAGAACCAGGTTTGATTTCCCCACTCCTCCACATGTAGCAAGCTGGGTGACCTTGGGTCAGTCACAGTTCTCTCAGAGCTGTTCTCTCAAGAGCAGTTCTCTCAGAGCTCTCTCAGCCCCACCTACCTCACAGGGTGTCTATTGTGGGGAGGGGAAGGAAAAGGAGATTGTGAACCACTCTGAGACTCCAAGTGAAGGGTGGGGTATAAATCCAACTCTTCTTCTTCAGAATTAGCTGTGGTGTCCACTGTCATTATCTATTAAATATCTTCCGGCAGTGTTACCTTCCACTACTGCTGCTGCCCATTAAGGTACCCTTCAAGTTTTCCTCTGCCCCCATCACCATTGGAACTGTCAATTCTCTTCTGCTGATGTGGCTATTGATTCTCTAAGGAGGTGGATGCATCTTAGTCTGCTGTTTCAGCTGTGACCGGAATGGTGTCTTGAGTGACTCTACCAGGAGTTTAGACCCGCTTATTGTATTGTTCTCTGCAAAACTGACACACACACAAACCCCCTCACCACATTAAGGTGTCCATCCAAGATTACACTACTATAGTTTAAAACAAGGCTCAATCCTGCATTAGTCAGACTTTTCATGTTATGTATTCTATAGAATAACCTACAAATATCAAAATATACAAGAAGAAGAAGAAGAGAAGAAGAGATTGGATTTATACTCTGCCCTTCACTTGGAGTCTCAGAGCGGCTTACAAACTCCTTTCCCTTCCCCTCCCCACAACAGACACCCTGTGAGGTGGGTGGGGCTGAGAGAACTCTGACACAAACTCCTCTTTTTCAAGGACAGCTGTGCCAGAGCTTGTGACTGACCCAAGGTCACATCAGCAGGTGCAAGTGGAGGAGTGGGGAATTAAACCCGGTTCTCCCAGATTAGAGTCCGCACACTTAACCACTACACCAAACTGGCTCTCAAGCTAGCAAAGGGATGAAGAAAAGGCTGCTGAAAAATTTCATTGTGCATGCAATGCTTCTTAGACATGTTGAGTGCTTAGAGTAAAAACTGGACTACCAGACGAGGTATAAATTCCTTTCATTATTTCCAGATCCCCAAAAATAAGAAACCCTGCCATAATCAGCAATGTAATGTTTGAAAAGTAAAATGGGGTTCCGTTTAATGTCATCCAAGTACAAAAAACCTAAACAAATCCACAACATTTCTGTTGGTTCATAAAGATTACACATCCCTTATAAGAAAATAACCCACAGATGTTATAAATATTAAAGATATGATGTTCAGTATGGTGGTGGAACTGTACTGTACTTTGGGTTTAATCTGTCAATCTGTCATGGAAGGCAGTAAAAGTCACAGCAGATCTTCCCCACTTTCCTTTTCCCCTCTCCAGGTCCTTTCCATTATGAGAAAGTTGATTCTTGGGTAGGGATGGGCACAAACAGGGGAAATAGTGGTTTGTCATGGTTCATGGTCCATTTGATTAGAGCAGTGGTTCCCAAACTTATTTGGCCTACCCCCCCTTTTCAGAAACAAAATTACTCAGCGCCCCCCAGGAAATCTACCTTCAAGAAGTGGACAAAAAGATGCAGTGACAAATTTGCACATAGTAAAGAAAGATGTTGTTGTAAATAAAACACTGAGATTTTTGGCAAGTAGATGTTGACAATGAATGACACAGTGTATAGTGAATACATTTGGAACCCCCTTTTTTAAATATGCAAGAAACCCCCTGTAGCGCCCTATCATCGTTGGAGCACCATCAGTAGCAACTGACAATATATTATTACTCAGGGGAATTTCTTTTTCTTTAAAAAAACTCTTCCAGTGCATGAAATATTGATTCTCCTTTGGTATCAGTTCACCAATTTTTAGCAAATAATAATTCTTGGCAATTTTTTCCTTCTTTTATGAATTGCACGTATGCAAAGCTTCATTTCCTGGCAAAGTTGACTCATCAAGCTGTATAGAAAACTGAGATGTTTTTAAATATTCACATTTCATCAATTCTTTGTTGCACTGTATTATTGCTTAAATAAATTTTCTTGGTAATATCAGATGCTGGCTTGTGTAGTATGGTGTGGTAGAATTAGTTCTTCACCAACAGAATGCAGTTTTCCCGATTTAGCAATCAGTAACAAAATGTTGTAAGAAGCACACAGCCCACCGTCATCTTGTTTGGATGCTATTGAAAAGAGTTTTGCCAATGTCGGCTGTCTCAAAAAGTTTTAAGTGCTTGAAAATAAGATAAATCCTTATCTTTTTTATCAGCATGAACTTTTGTCAAATGTTCTTGTAGTCTTGAAGGCTTCATAGCTTCATTTGATAAAAGTTTTTGGCAAATCAGGCACATCGGTAATGTAGTTTGTAGGCGACTGAATAAAGCCATAGTTCAAATATTGAATACTATATTGTCTACATTTTTTTTTAGGTTCAGCCATGATATTATCTGTAAAAAAGTAAAAATTTTGTGTTTATTTATAAAACAATTAATATTACCTGCAGCGGGCATGAATTATAGTTTTTCCCACCACTGGTGAATAACACCCCCCCCACACACACACACACACATGAATTGTTGGGAGAAAGCCAGCTTTGAAATATCTGGAAATCATTACTCTCCTGCACCCCCACACTAGGTGCAAGGCAGTTTACATAGTGCAATCCAAAAAGCAATCCAATACCCCAATTTCTTTAATCTTGAAATCATTACTTATCAGTGGCAGAGCAGGAATTCAAACCCAGATGTCCCAGACACTTGTCTGACACTTAAACACTGCACCACACTGACCAGATGGCTGTCCCAAATAGAAAAAGAAGCTTCTCAAGAACTTCCACTTTAACTTCTGGCTTCCCAGCTGCAAAATCCTGCTTCAAAGCATGCAACCAAGTCTCAGTGAATCTCGCAAGCCCAAGTGCAAAGGAGTCAGAATTTGCAATCCTTGGCTTTTTTCATTAAATGTGCTTCATTTGCCTAACTTCTGCAGACTACGAAGAATTTGGCATTCTTTGAGGAACACAGCAGTACAGTCTCAAGAGGGTTGCCAAATGGGGGTGGGGGGCAGGGAAACCCCGGCTTTGGAGGCCCGGTTTCCGCCGTGGCGGAATTGGGCCCCGGGGGGGACTCGGCCCCCCAAAGCTGCGTCACCAGAGCTCATCGAGCTTGGCCACGCCCCCAACATCAGCAACGTTGCACGTCACTTCTGGTGACTTGGCGGCGGCGCGCGCACGCATACAGAGCCTGCTCCCGACCTCGTCGGAGCCTCCCCCGCCGGTAAGTTTGCCAGACTTGGCAACCCTACAAGAAATATATTTAAAAACCAACGTGAAAATTACAATATTTAAACAACCAATAACAAAAGTTAAATCACAAAATTAAAAACATTGAGCAACCCCCCACCACCACACCAACAAGCAATTACTACAATTACTTTTAGAAAACAATCCAACAGAAAAACTTTTAAATGCAAACCAAACTTTTAAAACTTTCCCTCAAAACTATTAACTGTAAAAGAGTAAGGCTTAGCCAACCCCCACCCCACGCCCAACAGAACTGTAACTCAAAGCCACCCCAAGCAGGCCGCATAACCTAAAGTAAAGGGACACTAATTTAAAAGGTCCTTTTACTAATATCCCCCTTTAAAAATAATATGTATTTCCCCCAAATCTTACCTTTTAGATGTCTTCTTCAGTCCAGGTAAAGTCCACCACAACCCACGCAGGCAGGCAGGCCAAGGCAGGGACAGAGCAGCAGCAGCTGAAGGCCTGAAGCCAGAGGCCAGCAGCAGCCACCACAGCCTTACAAGGTGCACATACATTTGCAATTTGCAAATGCATGGCTGTGATTGGCTGTGGGGACCCCTCTCCCCCTCCCTCCCTGATCCCAGGGAAGACCAGGAGAAAGCAGGAAAAGGCTGCTTTAGATAGGTTCTGGACTTTTCTTTCTTTATAGTTCCACCACCCCCTTATTTTTATTCAATGCCCCTCAATTCCACCCAAGGCTCCTACCACCCCCCTGGATCGTTCCAGCGCCCCCCAGGGACTACTTTAGGAACCAGTGGATTAGAGGAACCATAAACCATGAACTTTCATGAACTTTTCCTATTTCCAGAACTGGTTTGAGGTTTGCTCAGTTCATAAGTTCAGAATATGGTAGAACAGCCTTCTCACAAATTACAGACACCAAACTCACAGGGAGTCTTCAGCAGGCTCTTCTCCACCCACCCTACAAGTTTGGCAAAGATTGGATTTGGGATGTCTGTGTTATAGCCCACCCAAAACAGGTGTACCCAGGAAAGCTCAGCTCTAGCCTCCCCTTAAATCCACCATGCAGCAAGCAATTCTTCCTTACTTGCTCTCATACAACAACTAACTCCTCTCTCTTCCTGCTGCAAAGTGAAAGCAGCTGAGTCAGGGTGTTGTAAATATAATTTGCTCCCATACAGCAGAATGGGAGCTCCATAACTGGCTCCCAGAGCTGCCAATCAAGCTATGGACAAGTGCTATGGGTGTTTCTAGGGCTCTCCACAAGTCCACTCCCAGCATCGCCTAGGAATTGATTGAATTAGTGCCAGACTGTCTGTAGTATGAACCACTCTAACAATCGTTTTTGGATTCAGGAATTACGTGACTAAACAAACCAGTTCAAAACGAACCAGTCTGGTTCATACTCAAATTGCAGCTTGTTTCTCAGTTTGTGCCCATCCCTATTCTTGGGGTTGCAGGACTCAGGCAGAGTAATAGCCACATGGGTTGGTGGGCTGCAGTAAGGAGAAGGAAAGGAGCAAAATAGCCTCTCCTGCCACTTCTGTCAACAGAGCTGCACTGATGGAAGAGAGAGAATATTGCCCTTTTCTCTCCTCACTGCAACCCACTGACTCCATGTGAGTCCTGTGATCCCAGGAATTAAATTTCTCTGTGCCAGAAAGGACTGCTGAGGGTGAGAGAAAAGCAGGGGAGATATATGCAGATCACTGTAGCCAACCCCTAGTTAGCATAACACAATAATTAATAACCTCAGCAACTACAACACCACCTATCTCACAATTTGTAACTGTTTTATGCTGCAGCTTTAATGCTCATCTGATTTAACTTTGTATGTTTGCACAATGAACAGAATGACAGCATAAAAGACAACACATAATCCCAATGGCATTTGCTCCAGTCAAGTGAAAAAGCAATGTGGTGAGGTTGAGAAGGTGACACACACACAAAAACCCCATCAAAGCCTATGTGTTTCTTTAGCCTCAGTGCTTAAAAAAAGTTTAGGCAGTTTAGGAAAAGGGAAACCCCCTGAAGCTAAACAAAGGCAAACAATTATAGCCAGGGGTCGGATGGGGCCGGGGCTCTCCGGAGCTCAGCTCCGGGAGTGACCAGCCCAGGGGGCGGGGCGGTCACATGACCAAGTCCCGCCCCCTGCTCCCAGCAGGCCTCAGTCAGTGCCACGAGGATGCCAAGAAGGAGGTATGTTGTCTGTCTACCTCCTCCTCTGCTTCCCCGGGCCATGCTGAGGTCTGCCCCCTCATACTGTGCTTCCTGGTGCCGCGGGAAACACAGCCACCTGGCCCAGTGCTTTCCGGGGCTGCGGTGATCCGTGGCACCCCTGGAAGCCCGGCCATCCCTCCCCTTGCTTCCCGGGGCCGCGGAGATCTGCGACGCCCCTGGAAGCCCGGCCACCCCTCTCCATGCTTTCCTTGCCCAGCCACCCCCCCTCGCTTCCCAGGGCCGTGGTGATCCGCAATGCCCTGGGAAGCCCGGCCACCCCTCCCCTCGCTTCCCGGGGCCGTGGTGATCTGCGGTGCCCTGGGAAGCTCGGCCAACCCTCCCCTCACTTCCCTTGCCTGGCCACCCCTCCCCTCGCTTCCCGGGGCCGTGGTGATCTGCGGTGCCCTGGGAAGCTCGGCCAACCCTCCCCTCACTTCCCTTGCCTGGCCACCCCTCCCCTTGCTTCCCAGGGCCGTGGAGATCCATGGCGCCCCAGGAAGCTTGGCCACCCCTCCCCTCACTTCCCGGGTTCGTGGCGATCCACGGTGCCCTGGGAAGCTCGGCCACCCCTCGCTTACCTTGCCTGGCCACCCCTCCCCTTGCTTCCCAGGGCCGCGGAGATCCACGGTGCCCCAGGAAGGTTGGCCACCCCTCCCCTCGCTTTCGGGGGCTGCGGCAATCCACGGCGCCCCGGCCACCCCTCCCAGCACAAGGGATGCTCTGTATTCTTGGTGCTTGGGGGGGCAGTGGGAGGGCTTCTGGTGTCCTGGCCCCACTGCTGGACCTCCTGATGGCACCTGATATTTTTGGCCACTGTGTAACAGATTGTTGGACTAGAGGGGCCATTGGCCTGATCCAGCATTGGCTTCTCTTATGTTCTTATGTCTGGGGCAAGGGATGCTCTGTATTCTTGGTGCTTGGGGGGGACAGTGGAAGGGCTTCTGGTGTCCTGGCCCCACTGCTGGATCTCCTGATGGCCCCTGGTATTTTTGGCCCCTGTGTAACAGAGTGTTGGACTGGAGGGGCCATTGGCCTGATCAAGTATTGGCTTCTCTTATGTTCTTATGTCTGGGGCAAGGGATGCTCTGTATTCTTGGTGCTTGGGGGGGACAGCAGTGGGGGGCTAGTGGTAGGGCTTCTGGTGTTCTGGCCCCCCTGCCAGACCTCCTGAGGGCACCTGGTATTTTTGGCTGATGTGTGACACAGAGTGTTGGACTGGAGGGGCCATTGGCCTGATCAAGTATTGGCTTCTCTTATGTTCTTATGTCTGGGGCAAGGGATGCTCTGTATTCTTGGTGCTTGGGGGGCAAGAGTGGGAAAGCTCCTGGAGTTTTGGCCCTGCTGGTGGACCTCCTGAGAGCACCTGGGTTTTGTCCAGTGTTTCCTCTAAGTGCAAGCTAGCTAACAGTTTTTTAGCCTCCGGCTCATACATTTTTGTCTTAATTCAGGAAAGATGCCTCCAGAGCAAACTAATTTATGCAGTAGCCAAAGCACAATACCATAGCTTTAATTCCAATCACTCACAAAGGAGCATCCTGGGATGTGATATCAGAGTCATGTCACAGGAAGAGGGGGAGCTGGATCATAACCAACCGACCGAAACGGCCAAACCAACAGACCGAAAGGGCCAAGGTCAAGAAACAAAAAACAGTCATCAAGAGGTTCCAGTGATGTCAGGGGGTGTGGCCTTATGACACACTTCCGGTGATGTCAGGGGATGTGGAATATGCTAATGAGTTATGCTAATGAGCTCTGGCAGCTCTTTTTCTACAAAAAGACCCCGGTTTATAGCCATTATCTATTTAGGTACACAGAGGCAAACATATATAGTTGTTGGCTAATGGACGGTTGATGATAAAAATCTTACAAGTCCAATATCAAAGTTTGTAAGTATTGGTGCCTAATAGAATAATAGAATGGAAGGTACCTCTTGGGTCATCTAGTCCAACCCCCTGCACAATACAGGAAATTCACAAATACCTCTTCCCCCACACCCCCAGTGACCACTGTTCCATGTCCAGAAGAAGAGAAAAAAACCCTCCAGGATCCCCAGCCAAACTGGCCTAGAGAAAAATTGCTTCCTGACCCCAGTGTGGCAATCAGCATTTCCCTGGGCGTGTAAGAAATGGCCACAAGAACTAAGCACTGATGCAACCCTTCCTGCCCTCCTTCTCATGATTTGCCTAATTCTGCCTAATTCTATACTGTGGTTGCTAAATAAATTTTATTCTGTAGTAAGCAGCAACAGTAAAATTAGTTAAGCGGCAACAATAACATTAGTGCTTTCTGCCTTGCAAAGCATCAGAACAGAAGGTCAGGGTTAAGTGAGGTTTAGGGCTAGGGTTAGGGTTAGGGTTGGCATTAGGATAGGGTTAGGATAGGGTTAGGGTTATGACTAGGGTTAGGGCTATGCTAGAGTTAGGGTTAATGTTTGGGTTTGGATAGGATTAGGGTTCGGTCTAGGGATAGGGTTAGGGATAGGGATAGGGTTAGGGTTGGTGTTCTAGTTCGGGTTAAGTCTAGGGGTAGGGTTAGTGTTAGGGTTAGGGCTAGGGCTAGGGTTAGGGTTAGGGTTAGAGGTATGGCTAGCATTAGGATTAGGGTTAGGGTTAAGTCTAGGGATAGGGATAGGTCTAGGGATACGGTTAGGGTTAGGATAGGGTTAGTGCTACGGCTAAGGCTAGCGTTACAGTAAGGGTAAGGTTTGGGGCTAGTGCTAGGGTTAGGGTTAGGGCTAAGGTTAGGGTTAGTGCTAGGGTTAGGGTTAGGGCTAGGGCTAAAGCTAGGGTTAGGGTTAGTGTTAGGGTGAGGGTTAGGATGAGGGCTAGTGGTAGGGCTAGGGTTAGGTTTAGGGCTAGGGTTAGGGTTAGTGTGAGGGTTTGGATGAGGGGTAGGGGTAGGGGTAGGGATAGGGTTAGGGTTAGGGATATGATAGGGTTAGGGCTAGGGCTAGGGCTAGGGCTGGGGCTGGGGGTAGGGCTAGAGTTAGTGTTAGGGTTAGGGTTAGGATATTATTAGGGTTAGGGCTAGGGTTAGGGTTAGGGTTAGGATATTATTAGGGTTAGGGCTAGGGTTAGGGTTAGGGTTAGGATACGATTAGGTTTGGGGTTTGGGTTAGGGTTAAGGCTAGGGCTAGGGCTAGGGTTAGGGTTAGGGCTAGGGTTAGGGTTAGGGTCAGGGTTAGGGTCAGGGTTAGGGTTAGAATAGGATTAGGGTTAGGGTTGGGGTAAGGTCTAGGGCTAGGGGTAGGGCTAGGGGTAGGGCTAGGGCTAGGGTTAGCGTTAGGGTTAGGGTTAGCATTAGGGTTAGGGTTAGGGTTATAGCTAGGGCTAAGGGTAGCGTTAGGGTTAGGGTTAGGATTAGTGCTAGGGTTAGGGTTAGGGCTAGGGCAGGGGTTTTCAAACTACCATCCCCGGGCCATATGCAGCCTGCCAAAAACATTTATTCGGCACGCCGGCAGGGCTGGCTCACTCGTACGTGCCCTGGGGTCACCTCTCGGCCTGAATGGCTCCCACCACTCCACGTTCCCGTCCCGCGGGAGCACCGCATGTGGTCTGAGCGCCGCTGCACCTCTCGAAGCTGCAGCCCTGGGCGGGGTAGCCGGAGCGGCCCAATCGTCTTCACGGAGGAGACACCACAGCGCCACCAGCTCCAGGGCTCGCACGTTTCGGCTGTCAGGCATGCAACGTGCATGGCGGGGGGAACCAGCGGCCGGACCGCCATGCCGGGCTTTCGAGGGCTGTTGCTGCTGCCCGCCGCTCTGCCTGGGACCCCGCTGGAGTGCGGGCACCGCCAGCCCACCGGGTCCCAAATGGGTTCCCCGCCAGAAGTGCCGGCGGTGGCACAAGAGAAGGGGCCGGGCATTTCCCTCCACCGGGTCCTTCTGTCTGTCCCCGGGAAGGGAAGCGCCGTGCACGGGGCAGGAGTGGGCGGGGACTGGGAACCGCTCTTTTTTTAAAGCGGGGGGAGACCCAGCGGGGGCCTGACTGCTAGGTATCCAGCAGCGCAGGGCACTGGCCAGAGGGGCTCAGTCCCGAGAGGAGGGCTGTGGGGCCACGGGGAGGTGGAGGACTTGGATTTGCCGCTGGCTGCACTCGGCGCCTGTTTGTCTGTGTGCGCACGCATGAGCTCAGCAGAGCATCGCCGCCTTTGGCTCTCGGACGGTGTGAGCCACCCACCCACCGCCCCCACTGCTTGGGGCCTGCAGAGTGAGAGAAAGTGGGACCCCCCCGGGCAATGTTCCCTCTAAAGCAGTGGAGTCTTGTGAGCAAAAATTCTACTGGCATTCAAGTTGTGAGCCAGTAATTTGGCTCCGGCATCGATTAGTTTGCTCTAGAGCCCTCCTTCCTGAGCTAAGACAAACATCGCTTCACCTCGAGCCCTGCAATAAGGCACTCCGGGGCTAAATTAGCAGGTTGCTGAAGTGGAGCGGCAGAAAGAAAGACCCTCGCTGGAGGGATGTGTGTTGCGGGGCTTTCCCTTTTGAAAAGCCGTGGCGGGGCTTCACTCGCCCTTCGCTCGGCTGCCGTCAAGCCTGCTTCCCACATGCGGCGCTTCTCCCCGCCTGGCCACACGCCGGGCCCTGGAGGCCTTGCTTCACACTGCGGTGGTGGTGAGGGACATTTTTGGAGGGATCCCTCGCTCACAGTTTTAATGCCAGGAGCTCACAAGACTCCACAGGGAGCATTGGTCAGGAGCCTGTCTCAGGATTTAGGTGGGGAGACTCTCTTGCCAGGTGCCCTCCCCTTCAAGTTAAAGCCATCTACATCACCAAAAGGGCGTTGTACTGGAAACTGAGGCAACATGGAAGTGCATTTGACTTGAGCCAATGAGTCAATGCAAAGAGAGGCGTGAGCAGCTGCGGTGACTAGCAGTGACAAATATGGAACTGGACATTGACCATCTCATTAGCCAAAAGCAGGCCCATAGTTCCCATTGAAATACTGGTAAGTTTTTTGATTTAACTTTACTTGTTCTTTATTTTAAATATTGTATTTCTTCCCGTTTTGTTTTTTTACTTCAAAATAAGATATGTGCAGTGTGCATAGGAATTTGTTCATAGTTTTTTTAAAACTATAGTCTGGCCCTCCAACAGTCTGAGGGACAGTGAACTGGCCCCCTGTTTAAAAATTTTGAGGAACCCTGCTTTAAAGGGTTAATAATAGATCGAAATGGATTCCATAAGCCTAAAATCAATCTAAAGCCATTCAATTATGTCACTCTGGTCTGGTGGAACATCATGTTGATTCATACTTCAGGAAGCAAGAGTTTCCAGGGTGGCATTCACACATCACCAGATATTCTGTTATAATTGAGATATAGCAATCACTCGTTATGAGATTTTCCCATATGGACAAGACAATCCAGATTGTTTCTATGTTATGGTAGGATAAGAGCTGTGAGCAGGGTTGAGAGAGGTGGGGATGGGTCTGCGTATCCTGTCCCTGTGGAGCTCACTGCTCTAGTTTAAAGGGAAAGCCCTGAGAGAACCAAGTGTTGTGCTTGGAAATAGCATGATGTTGTTTGGAATCTCTACAAAAAAGCAAGAGCATGCTATGTTTCACCAGGTTAAAAAAATTCCCCATGTGACGCAATTCCAGTTGAAAATTATTGCTGTATAGCACAATGTTAACATGACATCCAATGATGTCTGTGATCTAAGTGCCCATATACAGATGACCAGAGTGGTTTGTGGACATGGGTAGTCTGAGAAACCATGGTGAAAAACAACAGAAAAACCAGCATTTTATAGATAAATAAAGACAAACATGAAGGTTTAATGGCAACTGGGAAAAGAGTCAGATGATATAGTGGAGGCAATAAAGTTGTCTTTGTTCAAATTTCAATCAAAATAAATTTTAAACCAGATTGTAAATTCATATTTTTTGCTACATACAGAAACAATTTTGTCCATCTGTTCTGTAATAATCCAGCATCTATTTGTTATGAAGAAGTTGGTCGCCTGCCATTTGAGTGTCCAGGAGCTTTAAAAATGCACATAAAAGTCTTGCCGTAGCAGGAACCCATGCCATTTGTGAGCTAATTAAATCATGAGAACAAAATGTGTTCTCTGACTTTAGCTGCAAGTGGCTGTCAATTGAGAGCTGTGCGTATTAACAGTAGAAAAGCTCCCTTGTAGAAATGTTGTTTCAGTGTACAAATCTCTCAATGCTAATGAAAAGCAGAAAGCCAGATGTGTTGAGTGTTACAGATTGCCAACGTCGACCTCAAAACCTGAACCCATCAGTTACAAAAGGATGTCTTATTTCTGGTCTTCATTCATCAAGAAAGAGCATCACCCCTGAACATGCTATTCTTATATACTGGATTACAAAAATTATTGCATTAAACCAGACTCCATAAATAATGAATGATGTTCAATTTGCCTATCTTCCCCCCCCCCTTTATTTCTCCCCTAGTTGCCAGCAAATGGTAGTGCCTTGCACATGCCAAAAAGGAAATGCATCTTTGTCAGGTTGTACTGAAACAGTTATGTAAAATACTTCATACTTTTCATGTTGCTGCAACAGTTGAAATATAACCTTGTAGAGATTTGCCCCAACTCCTATATTACATTCAGTATTACTTAGGAAGTGCTTATCAGCTGGGGTGCCAGGTTCCCAGTGGGTGCGGTGGATCTCCCAGCCCGGATTCCTTTTCTCACTACCTCACTGGTGGCTGGTGTGGATTTTTTTTAATTGCCCTGAAAGTGACATAACATCTTTGCACCAGTGGCACTACCCCATTCCCCCCTCCTCCCAGACTCCTGCTGGTTGCCAGCCAGTTGCCAACCAAAATACAATAAATGCTAATAATCTGTCAGTATTTTCAAAGCACCATGTATACGCTAAAAGTAATATAAATTTTGTACTGATGGATTGTACTGACAGATTCATACACATCAGTTTTTTAGCATTTGATAAGTTACACAACTTATTTTTATTAGCATTATTTGTTATAATTTTTATGTGCGTATGTGTGTGTGAGTGCATGCACACACACCTGGAAGTCATGGTGACCTCTGGGCATGGAAGTGACTGAAGGCATGGAGGATATTCAAAGAGGTGGCTGAATACAGCCTGACCCTACCTCCCGGCTCTGGTATTTCAAGGAGGTCTCTCCTCCAAGTACTTGCCAGAGTCAACCCTGCTTAGCTTCCAAGATCTGACAAGACTGGGCTTGACTAGGCTACCCAGGAAAGGGAATTTGTTATCATTTTAAAATTTTCATTATGGTCACAGGCCTCAACATCTAGAAGTGTCCCAGACCTCTCCGGACATTCTGAGAGGGCCCGCTTGCATATAGTTTGAAAATTTAAGACATGTCCTTAATATGGAAGGGATGCAGCTTTTGCCTGAGTCCATCTTTGTTACCCTTGATGTGTCATCCCTCTACACTAATATTCCTCTGGAGGAGGCTTGCAGGATTTTGCAGGATACTTTAGATCAACGTGATCAGTTGAACCCGCCCACCTACTTTTTGTTTGAACTTGTAGATATTATTTTTGAAAATAATTATTTTAAGTTTGAGAGTGATTTTTTCCCCTTCAAACCGGGGGTGCGGTGATGGGCAGTGCATTTGCACCTTCTGTTGCGAATTTATTTATGGTAAGACGGATTTACAATCATTTGCAGTGAGGATAGAAATCCTTTTTTGAGGTATGTCATCGTGAAGAAGAAGATGAGATTGGATTTATAACCCGCCCTTCACTGGGAGTCTCAGAGCGGCTTACAAACTCCTTTCCCTTCCTCTCCCCACAACATACACCCTGTGAGGTGGGCGGGGCTGAGAGAACTCTGACACAAACTGCTCTTTCAGGAACAGCAGTGCCAGAGCTTATGACTGACCCAAGGACACATCAGCAGGTGCAAGTGGAGGAGTGGGGAATCAAACCAGGTTCTCCATGGAGATACCATAGCATTTCTTGATACCAACATGTATAGAACTGATTCAGATAGCCTGCCTCAGCAGGGAGGGCAGGATACAAATCAAATTAAATAAATAAATAAAATAAAGGGATTTTTTTAGTTTTTGGATTTTTATACAAATGCAGGAAGTCTACTGACTATGTAGGAAAAGCTGTTGGGGGAGAGTGAGCCCCCTGTTGGTGGAAATAAGTATCCGCACAAAAAAACCCTCTCTGGGTAATAGTATAAGGATAGAATCCTTTGGATATGTGAATGTATTGTTCCTGTACTCTCTTCTGAGGAAGCATTCTGTGAAATTATTTTCAAGTTGATGGCATCATTAAGATAAGAAAGAAAACAATGAACACCCTCATCCTGTATTGGCAAGAACTACGCACACAAGCCCTTTGTTTTCATAAGTAATCTTTATTCATGTAGTTTCATATGGATCATTTTGAATTGGACTTGGACTTTTCTATGCAAGTGCATTTTGAATGTTGAAATTGTGACCTTATTGTTGTTTATAGGACTTTATATGATTGGAACTTTCTAATATAACTTTTGAATTGTTTTCGTTATTGTCCACAGTGTTTCTTTTTTGGTTTTGATCTTTTTCTATAGTTCTCCCTGGTTGTGGTTTCCAGGTGGTGGCTGGAGATCTCCTGGAATAACAACTGACCTCCAGGTTACATAAATCATTTCCCCTAGATAAAATGGCTGCTTCAAAAAGTGGACTCTATGGCATTATACTATGCTAAGGTACCTCCCTGCCCTAAACTCCATCCTCCCCAGGCTCCACCCCTAAAATCTCCAGGAATTTCCCAACACAGAGTTGGCAACCCTATTGATGGGCCTCTTCAGCACAGAAAGCTGTCAATGAGCAAACATATAGTCCATGAGCTATCTTTCCACAAGTATGTTTTTTCAACATCGTGGAAGATTTTGGAGGGTGTATCTCTCTGCCCTGAATTCTGTATGACACTTCAGGTATTCTGCTGTCTAGTGCACTCACACACACAAACACAAAACAAATCTTTTACCATTTGTAACATACTAGAAAACCATATACTTATACTTTCTGAAAGCCTCCATTTTCTGAACAAAAAATGTCCAGGTCCATGCAGTCTTAGTGCGTGTGTTTCTTCTAATGCCTGCTCAGCTTAAAAAGTGACTTGACTTTCTACCTGTTGGAACTGCTACTACTAAAACAAAGAACTGACTGAAATTCCTGACATAAACAGTGCACCACAGCCACTACAGAAGGAGAAGGAGCTCATATCCATTGTACTGCCACAAAAACTTTGGGGAGTCTGCACTGCCATCAACCAATTATGTCCCCTGCTTCTCCTGTACATAAACGATTATTTATTTATTTTATTAAATGTATACCCTGCCCTCCCCACAAACAGGCTCAGGGCAGCTTACATTGGTCGATCCACAGTGACCATTAAATCTACATAAAATCATTTAAATAGTTCAATTACAAGTAAAATCATAAAATCATAAAATTATAAAGTGTCATTAATTAGTTATGATGGCATACTAAAGTGCATACATACATATAGCGCACAGTATTTCAGCTCAGTAATCTTCCTAGGTTGTGCAACAGCACAGGCCAAATGTTAACATTAAGGGCCAGGATCTATACTACGATTGTTGTTGGTGGTAGTAAGGCAGCTCCTTAGTTGAAGGCCTGGTGGGAGAGCTCTGTCTTGCAGGCCCTGCGGAACTGTAAAAGGTCCTGCAGGAGCTCATTCCACCAGAATGGATCCACCACTAAGAAGGCCCTGGCCCTGGTAGTAGCAAGCCTGGCATCCTTGGGGCCCTGGAGGGTCAATCGGTTTTGAGACCCCAACCATAGTGCTCTCTGGGGTATATATGGGGAAAGGCATATGTCGGACCCTGGTATGTCAGACCCTGGCCATATAGGACTTTAAAGGTAAGCACCAGCACCTTGAAGTGAATTCGGTATGCTATTGGCAGCCAGTGCAATGCCTTCAGGGCAGGCCGGATGTGCTCCCATCTGGGAAGTCCCATCAGGAGCCTGGCCACAGCATTCTGCACTAGCTGCAGCTTCTGCATTTGCGACAAGGGCAGCCCCATGTAGAGAGCGTTACAGTAGTCTAGTCTCGAGGTGACCATCACATGGATCACTGTTGCCAGGTCGCCACAGCCTAACCAGCTGAAGATGAAAAAAGGCTGACTTGGCAGTGACTGCTACCTGGGCCTCCATTGTTAAGGAAGCATCCATGAGCACTCCCAAACTCCTAACCTCCGGCGCTGGCAGTAATGGTGCCCCAACGAAGGTCAGGAGTGGGATCAACACCCCCAAACCACCCCGACTCAAGCAAAGGACCTCCATCTTCATTGGATTCAGTTTCAGCTGGCTCAGTCTGAGCCAACCAGCCATGGCTTGTAGTGCCTGGTCCAGGTCTTCTGGTCTGGAGTACAACCGGCCGTTCAACATCAGATAGAGCTGGGTGTCATCGTCACACTGGTGACACCCCAGCCCATGCCTCTGGGCAATCTGGGCAAGGGGGCACATATAGATGTTAAATAACATCGGGAAGAGCACTGCCCCTTGAGGCACTCCGCACTCCAGTGGGTGCCTCCTGGACTGCTGTTCCCCTAGTGCCACCCTTTGTCCCCGGCCTTGGAGAAAGGAAGCAAGCTATTGTAAGGCAAGCCCTTGAATCCCATGTTGGCGAGGTGGTGGGTCAGTAGCTGATGGTCGACTGTGTCAAATGCAACCAACAGGTCTAACAGCAACAGCACTGCCGAACTGCCTCGATCCAGATGCCTCCAGAGGTCATCTGTGAGGGCAACCAATGCCATCTCTGTCCCATGTCCCAGGCGAAAGGGATCTAACATGGAATTGTCATCTATAAAGCCCTGCAACTGTATTGCCACTGTCCTCTCAATTAATTTGCCCAAATAGGGCAAATTGGAAACCGGTCGATAGTTAGCCAATTTGGCCAGGTCCAGGGATGGTTTTTTAGGAGTACCCCTAGAAACCGGCCCTCTAAAAGGGACGTTGATAATTTCCCTCAGGGCACCTCAAAACCCTTCATGCCCAGCTTTAATAAGACAGGAAGGGCACGGGTCAAGGCTGCACATGGTTGGGTGTACCATTGTCCTTTCTGTTCCCATTACTATTCAGCAGTGGCAGGCAGTATAACTATGTGCCTTCATTCCCTCTTCATTTGTCCTTCAGCAAACCCCGATAGTATAGCAATTACATGGGTTACTGACCTTCTCCTGAGCCCGGTGCAAGGTTTTGCCCTTTAAAGCCCTACCTGGTTTGGGACCAGGGTATCTGAAGGACTATCTTCTCACATATGTTCCTGCCAGGGAATTAAGACTGCAGGGAGAGGCCCTCCGGATTGTCCCACCAATCAAAGGAGCTTGTCTTGGGAACACACAGGAAAGAGTCTTTTTGGTGATTATGGAACAACCTCCCCAGAGAGGTGTGCCTGGCCCCCTCACAGTCAATCATCAGGATGCAGCTGAAGACAGTTTTATTTAGGACTGCATTTGACTACTTGGATTTTTATTTATTGACAGTCCTAACAGGAGTTTTAAAATATAACATGACCTTTTATGTGTTTTTGAAATTGCTGTTTTATTTATATTCTGTGCTTTTAATCATAGTGTAAGCCACCATGAGTTCTGCAAGGGAGAAAGATGGCTAATAAATATTTTAAAGAAATAAATAAATGGTGGCCAGAATTTGCCACACGCATTGCCACTGAATGAGCAGGATCACAATGGGCAGCTACACACAGGGCACACAGGGCAGCTACAAAGAAACACCAGGGCACAATTTCCTATCATGTTCAATATTAAGTGCTCTTAATATTCTGTAGACATTATTATATAATAAAGTCACAGATTATAAGCAAATAAACAACATAGTATATATAAGGAGTGGGAAGGAATACATACCTTATACCCAGGTTTTCTCCCTCGTTTCTTTGGGATCTTCACTACTGGCAAAGAACCAGCTGGTGCTGAATAAAGATTATGAACAGCCATTTTCATAGGAGTAGAATGAAGTGGGGGCCTTCCTCTTTTTCTTCCTGGTATTCTGGGAGACTGCATGTCAACAGTGTCCAGTCTTGGTGGCAATGATGGCAAATGATTCATAAGCACAGTATCTGTAAAAATTAATTAATAAATAAATATTATTAGAAATGATAAAGTACACACCCAGTTAATTTCCATTAGTCCTCATTAAGGTGAGATTGGAAATTTAAAATTATGTAACAGTAATTACAGTAATTACAGCTATTAAAACATCACAGATCCTTGTAGTCCAGAAATTCTACTTGACCTAAAAAAGAGTTTTTGTTAATTAATGTGGGATCCAATGATTACTCAAATAGCATTGGTATAGAAAAACATAACAGAAGTTGGCTTAAATATTTAGGCAACCAAAGAAACAATTCAAACTGCTTCAAAAGAGACCAATTCTGTTGCTTTAATATGTAGGTTGGTCAGTTCAAATCACGCCCCTATCAGTATTCATCCCCCCCCCCATCGCTATTAGTTTATGCAAGCGTGGAAAGGGGGAGACTGTTTCACTCTTCATCAAAGGTACTGTCAGTATTGTCTAATAGACAGACATGACACAAAGTCATGCAAATTCTAATCCAATAGAACTACTAGCTATGGAAAAGATTTAATTTTTCCAGTTACAATATGTTGAAGTCTGAGTGCTGCAATTTCCAGAGTATTCCCTTCAAGGAAATTCCTTATGGAAAGAAGCTTGATTCTTCAGCAACAGTGTATTTGTTACACTATGAAGTGATCATTTTATCTCAAATGTTTGTGGATGACTGATTAAATCCTTGAATTATTCTATACTGTGGATGTGTCAAAGCACCCTGCTTCCTCCCAAGGGTTTATGTTGATGAATTCCAATGGCATAAACACAATTTCAACAGGAAGGAAGAGAGTTTAAAAATAAATAGGGTATGGTTTCCAGTCCTGAAAAACACAAAATGCTCTACATCTTACAACAGCACTACAGGTAAGATTAGAATTTCAACAGCCAATCCATATGCAAAAGAACCTCCTCAGGAAAGCTCCTCCATTAGCATGTCACAACCTGGGGAACTCCTGCAGTATATCCTGAGTAGATATAAATTACCTGCTTACCATTTTTTAAAGTGCTTTTATTGATTTTTACACTACATCCTATAGGGCAGGGGGATGGAAACAACACTAAAACTAAAACAGTAGCTAATTAAGGCAAGGATTAATTACTGTCAAAAGGTACATTTTGTATATAACGTTCCCACAATAAAGAGAGAAAAAGTTTTGATCTGAGTTATTACATTCTATAAAAATGGCTTAGATTAATTTTTTGATATAATGTTCATTCAGTGGAATGCAAGTTATATTTCAGTTCATTTATCTGATTGCTTCTTTTTCTTCTTATATTTCAGTTTAACTTTGAGTTGCTTTGGGGCTGCAACTCCTTTCTCTGAGTCAGAAGTCTCAGTTCCTTTTTCTGAATCATAAGTCCCAGATGTCATGGTTGAGCTGCTTGAAGTATCTTGTGATTCATATTCGTTTTGTGCTTCTTCTTGAGTATTTTTCCGCTTCTTTCCCCCTTTTTTTTGGGTTTTGTTGCTGTTCCAGAAAGCTTTTTTGATTTTTTTAATCTTTATATTTGAATACACGTCCTTCCGGGAATACCCATCTGTAAGTAATTGAATTGGACTGGAGAAAAGAAGTTAAGTCTCTATATTGTCTTTGCTTTCTCACCTCAAATGGGATGTCTTTCAAGACTTTCACTTCTTCTTTGATTTTCCAGGTTTTCCCCACAGTTCCTTTTAAAACAGCATCTCTAGTAGATCTCTTAGAAATTTGACAAATAGTTCACCTGGTAGATTATTCTTTTTGATGAAATCTGGATAAATCTAGTATACCAAATCCATATCTTTCTGTAGCTCTTGTTTAAGATCAGTCATTGAAGCCAGGGCTTCACTTAAGAGTTGTTTTAGGTTTTCACCTTTCTGTTCAGGAATGCCTTGAAAATGCAACACATACATTGATCTATCCAGTTGTAGCTGTAATAGTTGACTTTTGAGTTCTCTCTTTTTCTACTTCATCCAGTTTTTGTTGGGTATCTTTTAATTTTATCTCCATTTTCTTAATAGCTTTTTCAGAAGTATCAGTTTTTTTCTCTATACGTACTAGTTATTTTTGTACTCCATCCAGTTTAGTGTTGATGTTGGACATCTGTTCCAGCAGAGGGCACAGTGCCATTGCTAGCATATTAGGGAAGTCTGCAGCTGTTTCCTGTGCCTGTGGAGGAGTCAATGGCAGTATTTCCCGTAGGAGGCCTCTTTTCAGTCGCCATTCTTCTTCCCCTCCCAGACATTGTTTACACAAAATGAAAGATTTTGAAATTAAAGTCAACTTTCTCTGTTTAGCATGCAGTTAGGATTATTTTTCACCTTTCAATCTCCTGGAACGGCTCTCACGGTTAAGTATACTTTTTTCTTTTCGGTTTGAAGTTTATGGACTGCTTATTTTCGTGGGGGAGGAGAATTTCCCAACTCTTCCCTGAACCCACCTCTGTTGTGAGTTTGAGACTGTTTGCTTAAACAGGGGATCAGTTAACTCACTTTTTGTCACTTTAAGTATTTTGCAGGAGTGTTTTTGCACTTAATCTCTTCCCCGCTTCGTCCAGCAGCATATTCAGATTGCCATATTGACTCCCCGATGGCAGGACCTCTCGGGGTAAAAAGGGAGTCCCAATTCCTTGGCCGACACCTCAGAAGAGACTCCCTTCCACACCCCAGGCCCCCAGGCCCCATCTGGGGCCCCTCCTGTCTGCCAGGTCTCAGTGCGTCTCCATCAGAGCAAAAAGAGCCAGAAATCACCAAAACCGGAAGTCCCTTTTGCTTACCAGTTTTCATCTTGCATTGACACAGAGAGTACTCCGTCTTTCTGTGTTATACCTCTGAAGATGCCAGTCACAGCTGCTGGCAAAAAAATCAGGTACTACAATGTCAAGAACATGGCCATACAGCCCAGAAAATCTACAACAACTATTGAACTCCAGCTGTGAAAGCCTTCAGCAACAAATTTGTTCCATTGCACACTTGTTTGTACAGTTCCTAGCACTTCCATACGTGGCAGTCTGCTTATCATAATGCTGCTGAATGCATTGATATTCCCAGGCAACTGAGCTGCTCTAACATTTGAGGGAGTCATTTTGGATACATGAACTCCTGAATCCCATGCTAACCTCATATGTCTGAAGTATAGGATAAACTGGTTTTATGGCAGGCCATCTAGTGTCATGGGGGGTGTAAATCTAAACCAAGTTACATACTTCCTTTGAGGAATGGACAAAAAAGCAGAGGAGAAGAGATTAGGAGTGCTGGTTTTACTGGCATGCCATTTGCAGATTCTTAGTCTTAAAGTTAAAATGGTCATAGTGTATGTGTACATAGCTAACTAGAGGCAGGAGTGAAAGGTAGTCTTGGTGCCATTCAGCCTAGTCCTCTCCAACTTCATTCAAAGCCCAGCAGTACTCTATGGAGGGAATGAAGCAAGTTGTACTATGAGATGAGGACTGGGGAGGGGGAGAGAGCTGTTCTTTCAGAAAAGACCATAAATATCAGTCTGTACAGGATGTGGTCATTCCTTTGCAACTACCAGCCAAGAAAAACACACAAATAAGAAATAAATTGGACAGCAGTCCTCCCTACACTTAGAATCTCACCATGTATTTTCCTATATGAGTAAAATGAGTAAATGAGTAAAATGTACATCTGGATCCTCAGCCTGTAAAATGTATTAGTCCTAGTATTTTAATGATACAAGTGGTATTCTCACACTAATGTCTGCATAATTAACTACAACATTAAACGGGATATATCCCCCCCCGTAACAATAAGGGTAGCCTGGCCACTGGCGGGGGATGGGGGGTACAGTTGCCAGCTCCAGGCTGATAACCTTCCTGGAGATTTGGGGATGAAGCCTAGGGAGGACAGGCACCTCAGTGGGGTACAATGCCATAGAGTCCAATCTCCAAAACATCAATTTTCTCCAGGGGAACTAATTTATGTACTATGGAGATGAGCTGTAATTCCCAGGACAGTCCCAGCCCCTTCCTAGAGCCTGGCACCCCCAGTAACAATTATTCATTCTGGTCACATTCCTTAAATTCTAAAGTGAAAGCTGCAAAGACTCAGGTTTCTTTGGAGAACATGCATTATGGTCTGCAAGCCATTAATCATAACCATTGATGTTCAGTGAAGAACTGAGGTTACCCAATGGTCAGAAAAATGCTATTTGCACATGCACCAAAAAATGTCCTTATTATATCAGAAGTACCACAGCCAGGGTCATAGCCAGGATTTTCCTGGGGGGGGAGCATTTAAGTTTTTAGGGGGCACCAAGTTGATTAAATTAAAGTTAAAGCTTCCCCAGCCTGGACCCCTCCCCCCCTGCAGATGCACTTATTCACTAATTCCAAAGGGAAGCTTCCCAATGCACCCCTGGCTAGCTGGGGTCAGGTCCACCTATAGCTCTCCTGCCCGGCGCTCCTCCAGCAGGCAGGCAGGGCAGACGCCTTCCCCTTCTTCCCCGGAGACAGAGGGTAGTTGAAATCCAGCAGGCATGCTGGAAAAGCAGGCTGTCTTCCCTCTTCTGTGGCAACCACTTTTTCTTCTTCTTCCTGGTCTGCTGGCCACAAGCCCGGCCTCTTGTACCTGGGGTGCGGTGCACCAACTGCTTGCCACTCTCCCTTTTACAGGGGCCAGGTGGGGAAGGTAGGCAGGCATCAAGGTAAGGTGGTGGAGGAGCGTGCTGGTGTGCTCGTCCGATCAGAGAGCTGCCAGCCCACCAAGGAGAGCACGCTCACCTGCTAGCTCAGGACCCACAGCCGCTCCCCTCCCCCCCAACCACCAGCCCGGAATGGAGCCGGTGGAGCTTCTGGCAGGCGGAGAAGATGCTTTGAGCAAGCTCCACTTGGAGAAGGGGGGAGTCCTCCGGGAGGCCCAGAGAGTTGGGGGGCCTGGGATGGAGGGAAACTTGTGGGGCCTTGGCAAGAAGTCAGGGGGGCGAGCCCTGAAATGCCCCACTGTAGCTACGGGCCTGGCCAAAGCTGAGCAGTGAAAACTGATTCTGGAGCTCTAACATGGATTGGTGTTGGGTGTGTGTTTTTTAATTAATTCCCATTAGTCCCCATTAAGGTGAGATTAAAATGCATTGCAAAAACCAGAAATTATATTAGGTACCACTATCAAAGCGTCCATATTTCTGATTGTATTGAAACAAAATGGACCTTAGATACCTTAGTGAAAAGGCATTCAATTTCCTACAGAACAAAAACCATTTATTTCATAATTTCACATGCTGTTATTGGTTCATTTAAGATTGACAACCTATCATGGAAATTTTTGACTCAAAAACTAGAAATATGTGGTTGTGGAAGTAAATTTCAGACTATGATCAAGGCAATATACAGAGAACAATATGCGCAGGTTATGGTTAATGGTGACTTGACACAAAAAATATAAATCCAGAAAGGGACAAGACAGGGGTGTCCCTTATCTCCACTATTATTTATATTTGCAATGGAAACCTTGAACGAGCAAGTAAGATGAGATCAAAAGATTCAAGGACTTAGACTAACAGGAGAAGAATTTAAATTATTAGCCTTCGCTGATGATTTAGTATTTATAGTGGAAAATCCCAAGGACTCACACATTTAATGAAAAATATATTAGAATATGGGCCACTTGCAGGATTTAAGATTAATTTGAAGAAAATGAAATTATTAACAAAAAATTGTTCAATAGACACAATTCAAGAAATTAAAAAAATAACATCTATGGAAATAGGGGGAAAATTAGATATCTTGGCATCATAATGACTAACAAAAATAGTAATCTTATAGAAGATAACTATAATAAATTCATGATAGAAGTAAAGAAAGATCTAGATAAATTGAATCATTTGCAACTTTCGCTAATGGGAAGAGTGGCCACTATAAAGATGAATGTGCTACCAAGATTTTTATTCTTAGCACAAAATATACCCATTTTGAAGAAAAACAATTTACTCATAGAGCTGGATAAGATTACAAGAAAATTTGTTTGGAACACAAAAAAAGCAAGGATAAAGTGGAAGTTTCTACAAGACAATAAAGAGAGAGGAGGTCTCGGAATTCCCAACTGGAAATTTTACTACCAAGTGGCTGCTTTATGCTGGATCAAGGACTGGATTAATTTAAAAAATGTGAGAATGTTAAAGTTGGAAGGACATGATCAAAGCATGGGGTGGCACGCCCATATCTGGTATGGGAAAGACAAAATCCATTCCAACTTTCACCAGCATATAGTAAGAGGATCATTGCTTAAAATATGGAATTCTATAAAAGAAAGATATTATATAAGAGTTCCAAAATGGGTCTCACCTATAGAGGCTTTTATGAAACCTTCATTAATCACCAAAAATAATAGAGGTTATGAAGTACTTTTAGAAGAGAACAACGATTTGAAAAGTGAAGAGAAGTTGTCAAAACAAAATATACAATTATCATGGTGGCAATATTTACAATTAAAATCAAGATATACCAAAGACAGATCCCAAAGTTTTGAAAGTAATAGAAATGAACTTGACATGATTTGGTTAATGAACTTGACAAGATTTGGTTATCTTCCAATGATAAACTTATTCAAAAACTGTATAAATTGCGGGAGTTCCGGTTCCGGTCTCGACGAGAGAGGTCGCTCAGAACGGTGCTCTGGGCAGTCTTCTCCTTTCTACTCTTTCTAAGGACTTTTTACACCGTAATAAAGTTTCTCCCGGAGAGAGAAACTTTGCAAGGAGCTTATATCCCAGGTCTGGGGTGGGTGGCGACCCCCCCAGTTAATTCTGGGCTTGCTCTGAGGCAAGAAAGAGAGAGAAGCAAGAGGACGAGGTTCCCCCCGTCAGCTCCTGCAACAGCCGTGACCACGGAGCCTAAAGAGTCTTCAAAAGAAACTGTCCAACTATTACCGAAGCTAAGTACCTTTCTAAAAAATTATTTTTGTTCTGTAACCAAGTTAAATAAAATCACATGGTGAGCGGAGGGATAAATTAAGAGGTAGAGCGCAAGATTAAAGGTGGCTGGGGTTTTGAACGAAGCAGCTTCAAACAGAACGCACAGAAAGGGGTGTTTAAATAATTGATGCGCAAAAAGAAAAGGGAAACAAGCATAGCAATTACTACATAAAACCTTACTTTGTCTCTTAAGTAGCAGCACGAGCCGGCCCCTTTAAGACAGCTGTCCCGGAGTGACGAGGCTTCTTTTCGATCCAGTTTCGGGCGGTACAGAGCGGCAGAGGCGCGGAGCTGTGGTGGAGAGGAGGAAGGAGTGACGTCATCAACCAGCGCGGTGTCGAGGAGGCGAGGATCGGCCCGGAGGAGGAGCGAGGATCGGAGGGACGGCAGTGCGAGAACGCGGTGACGGAGAGCGTTGGAAGGACGCAGGCGCAAACGCAGCCGACAAAAAAGGGAGGAGAGAAAAGCGGAGAAGAATCCAGGAAGTGTTAAAACCAAGAGAAATAGACTCTTAACGGAGAAGCTAGTTAATTAAAGCGGTGAAAAAACTCAGGACTGATTAATACAAAGTTTAAAACTATATTAGAAAAAAATCAAGAGACTTTAATTGTAAC
>NW_015162555.1:197678-212652 GCF_001447785.1 Gekko japonicus | reverse complement strand
GAACCAACAAGAGATAGTAGACTATCTACAACAATATAATTTAAAGAAGTTTACTGAAGACCAGAAAAGAATATTAAACGATACGATTGCCCCATATGAAATAGTAGAGGCAATTAAAAAGCTCTACTCAACGCAGATTATAAAATATTTGCAAGCATTGTAGCAGCAAGATTTAAGAAAGTCCTGCAACAAGTGATACACCAAGATCAAGCGGGTTTTCTTCCTAAGAGGCAGATGAAAAACAATATAAGAACTGTCATAAATATAATCGAGTATTATGAACAACATCCTGAGAAGCAAATGGCGTTGATTTTCTTAGATGCTGAAAAAGCATTTGATAACGTCTCGTGGGACTTCCTAAAATTAAAACTGAAGGCCTGGGAGTGCGGAGAGGACTTTATAAATATGATAACAGCAATCTACAGCAAACAAAACGCAAATATAGTGGTAAATGCTGAATTGACAAATAAAATAGAGATCCAGAAAGGCACTAGACAAGGGTGCCCACTATCGCCGCTATTATTCATCTTTATACTAGAGTCCCTAAATGATAACATAAGACAAAATCAATCAATCAAAGGCTTGAAAATTAGAGATGAAGAATACAAGCTACAAGCCTTTGCTGACGACCTTGCCTTTATCTTAGAATCCCCGACTACAACAGCCGCAAATTTGTTGCAAGAAATAGAAGCGTATGGTGAGGTGGCCGGTCTTAAAATAAACTACAAAAAAATGAAAATGTTGACTAAGAACTGCCCGAAAAAGGTAGAAATAGAACTTCAAGAATTGACGAAGATGCAAATAGTAAAAAAGGTGAAATATCTAGGAATAATACTTACAAACAGAAACAGTATGCTAATAGAGAACAATTACATCAAATTGAGGGAGGAAATCAGGAAAGACCTTTCAAAATGGAAAGATTTACAGCTATCCCTCATGGGAAGAATAGCAACTATAAAGATGAATATACTCCCCCGCTTCCTATTTCTAGCACAAAACATACCAGTTCTTAAAAAGAAACAATTTTTTTCGGATTTAGATAAAATAATAAGATCCTTCGTTTGGCATCCAAAAAGTGCACGAATTAAATTAAAGACGCTACAGGATAAAAAAGAGAGGGGTGGTATGGGACTCCCAAACTGGCAAATATACTTCCAAGCAGCAGCTATGATATGGATTAAGGACTGGATACAGCTATTAGACTGGAGAACGCTTTATCTGGAAGGCCACGACCTGTACATGGGGTGGCATGCGTACCTCTGGTACGGAAAAGACAAAGTCCACTCCATCTTCCATAACCACATCTTCAGAGCGGCTTTAATTAAAGTATGGGACGAGATGAAACATAGATACTATCTAAAAACTCCAAGATGGGTGTCCCCCCTCGAGGCATTTATAAACACCAAATTAATGACGAAAGAAAAGGCGGTATCCTATGATATACTACTGGAGGAAAACAACAAACTAAGGCCTCTAGAAAGATTAACGGAAAAAAATATCCATCTTACATGGTGGGAGAAGGCCCAGGTACAGGATAGGTACAATAAAGACAAAAATAGTGAATTTGCAAGCAATAAAACTGACTTGGACAAAATATGGTTATCGTCCAACGATAAACTTATTCAAAAAATCTACAATTTCCTCTTGAATGACTTCCAACATGAAGATAATATTAAAAACACCATGACCCTATGGATGAAAGATTTGGGAACGTCTCTACAAACGGAAGAATGGCAAAAGATTTGGAAATCGATGAAATTAATGAGGGCAGTAACGTTTAAGGAAAACATTTTCAAGATGTTCCATAGATGGTACTGGACCCCAGAAAAGTTAGCAAAAGCATATAAAACAACAAATAAAAATTGTTGGAGATGCAAAACTAACGTAGGGACATTTATCCATATGTGGTGGAACTGCGAAAAGATATTTAGTTTTTGGAAAAGTGTAAAAAAGGTAATCGGTGAAGTGCTGCACATTGACTTAAAATTATGCCCAGAGACATACTTGTTAAATATAATCCCAAATGAACATAAAGGGAAAAATGTATACATGTTAACGTATATGCTCACAGCGGCTAGAATCCTGATTGCTAAGGTCTGGAAACAAGAAAAGATTCCTAAAAGCAAGGAGTTAATAGGAAAACTTATGGAGGTTGCAGAAATGGATAAACTAACTGTAATTTTGCAAAGGAAAGACGACAGGGTTTTCGAAGAAAGATGGGCAGATTTCTATAAATGGGTAAAAGACAAATCTGTGTAATAGACTCGACAGGATGTATAACCTATATGTGCAAAAGATGTGCATCTTATGTTGTATTATAAAACCTAAATAAACTGCTTAAAAAAAAAAACTGTATAAATTGCAATTGAATGATTATATGGCAGAAGAAGCGATTAAGCCGGTAATGGGTTTTTATGCATAATAGACAAACACACACACCAACAAACCGCAATTTTTTCTCAATACATCACATTGATTTGACAAATTAATTATTCCTACATACATTACATATTTTCTCTACCCTTAACCAACTCTCATCATTGCATGACACAAGATCCTATTATTCACAACTACCTTTTACTCGTCGTCTCTGTTCAATCACTAGTCATCCTTCATTTTAATTTTATAACAAAATTGTATAATCCTGAGGCTTCACCAATCAGATCACATATGGTTATTCACAAAATTGGATCTGTATGGGCTATTCTGAAGAGAAGACTGTAGAGGGTTAATATCTTGCCTATCAGAGAACACAAACGATCATCTATCCATTTTGTAAATACCAACTACAATTTATCTTGCCTATCAGAGAACACAAACGATCATCTATCCATTTTGTAAATACCAACTACAATTTCAATGAGTCCATCCTTGAAAATAATCTATTTCTTACATTTGTTAAAGCTTTGTCATCAGAACCATTTCATATATTCAGACCAGGATGAGGGAATATGTCCCTCATTTTCTAAGAATGTTAAGATCGGAAACCATTTTGCACTGAATCCTGCATTGCAATGAATAGCCGTTATTTTGTTAAGTCTGTCTGTTATGCTTTCCATTACATACTGATCCCACATCTTTTGGAACCATAACTGGATAGTGGGAGGGTTCGGATCCTTCCATTTAGAAGTTATTGCAGTTCTGGCAGTGTATAACATTGTTTCAAGAACTTTCTTATGATGATGTTACTTAATCAACTGTGGCCATATTTCCAACAATAAGTGTTCAGGTGTTAGCTCTAGGATTTGTTTTATTTTCTGCAATATTTCTTTCCAGAATATTTCTATCTTTGCGCACTGCCACCAACAATGTGCAAAGGAACTATCCATACTGCAGCCCTTCCAACATTTGGGTGAGTATGAATTTGTTATTCTTGACAAGGCTTTAGGTGAAAGATACCACCTAGTAATGATCTTAAGACGTTGGAGATCTGCGGAATGGGACCTTGGAGTAGATTTCCACGATTTCCAGATCTCTGCCCATTGTGTTTCATCTAGTGGGGTTAAACACTCTTACCTGCATTTATTTACTTTTCCCTCACTATATATAAGAAAATAGTCAAAATAAACAAAGCCCTTACAATAACCTACTTATAACAGTTTACCTATTGTAAATTATCTTCCACAAGTTTATACAGTACATCCATATCACAATACAGAGAAAAACCAAACAAACTAGAAAACCTGAAATTATTACCTTGCCACCTATATTTCTTGGGTTTTTACCTTTCTATATATATCACCTATATATCACCACCCAACCATGAATAATATACCAAAGTAGCAGGCAATTTGATCTTAAATTCATTCTATTTTTGCCAACAAAAATTTCCATTTCAGTTAAAATACAAATACCAAAATAGCAAGCAATTTGATCATAATTATAATTCATTTTTATCAACCAGAAGTTCCATTTCAATTAATTTATAACATAACAACTAAAACAGGATAGATTATATTTTTACTAATCACAAGTAGAGAAAAATAAAGAAAAACAATAACCCTAAGTTACAAAAACCTGCAAATAACACCTCCTCTATACTTCTTGGATTTTAACATTTCTGCAGTTTCTATTTAATCCCCAACATATATGTCATCACCAACTATAATTAACTAAGTATCAAACAATTTAATCATAACTATAACTCCTACTTTTACCAACAGTAGATTCTACTTCAATTAATATAGTGCAGGGCAATTTGGGCAAGATAAATTATTTTCTTACAAATCACACTTCTTCCCTCCCATCACCACTACTTTATACCTTACAGCAAGCTATTCCAGATAAGAGACGACCGGTAATTTTTTAATTTATCACTAATAATAACAACCAACACAATAATCCTGAATTCCAGCTCTTTTTTTTCTCGGTTTTCACCATCCTCTTCTATGTGCCGTAAGTCCTTGTACTCTTGCAATTTCTTTTCCACGAAATCTTTTGCACCATCATTTAACTTTTTCCTTAGTTGTTTAAATGCTTTAAATGTCTTTAGAGCTTTCTTTAATCTTTTGTCTTCTGTTGGTTTCTTTTTCCCTCTCCAAGAAAGTTTTAAGAAGCATTTTCTACTTACTCCTGATTTCAGTTTCAGTTTTCTTTGCTTCTTCAACACACATTTGTGAGGATCTACTTCTTGTATCTCAACATTTGTCAGAACCTCTGAGTATCGTAAGTCTCTCTCTCCTGCTCCTGCTCTCGTTCCTGTTCTTCCTCCCTTCTTCGCATTTCTTGTGTTGTTTCATTCTTATCTTTGCCTTCTAGGGGTATGCTCTGTGACTTTCTCATCACATTCTTGCAGGCTGCTTTAAATGCTTGCTTCATCTCTTTAATCAGAAAGTTTTGGAACTGTTCCCACATAAGGTCAGAGATTTTAGTGTCCTCATCCATATCCTCATTGGTCTCCTCCTCCTCCATTTTCTTCACTCTTAACTCAAGCACTCCCGTACTCTTAAGCTTCCTATTAAACAGGCTGCACAACTCCTGAAGAATAAAGTTACTTTCAGCAAAAGACGAGCAAAAATAAATCCTTACCCCTCTTCAGTCTCTTCAATCTCCGTTCCCCCAACAATTTTTTCCGGACGTATTTTCCATGAAAGGGGCAACATCTACAAAGGGGTATAGTACTCAAGTTCAGTCAGCAATTTCTTTTTCAATGTGATGTATCACTTCGTTCCAGAAAAAAAAATAGTAAAGTTAAAAAGTCTGGATGGCAGAGTCTGAAGAGAGCATGGCGGCCATGTTCTTCTCCTTCCGTCGTTCCCGTTTCGGGGCAGTTCTGGTCACCCTCCCGCATTACCAGTTACAGGGGGGCCAGAAAGACGCCCCCTACTCCAACCCTCTCTCCAGGAGGGGTGGGTGAAGTCTCCCGGACCCCCGGGAGCCTCGCAAAGAAGCGACGGGGAATCAGGCTGCTCGGCGCAAACCGAGCGTCTGCCCATCATCGCACCGTACCGGAAGTCGTCCTGATCTGATGCACCTTGATCCTTCTGGCTAACTTTTTCCACTCATGATATGTGGATTTCAATGTATTATATGATCAAGAAAAACCAATAAAAACAATTATATTTTAAAAAAACCCATTTATTTTGAAATTAGTAAGCAGAAAGGGCCCAGGTAGCCGAGGCCCGCCATTTGTGGGGACGGGCGAGGGAGGAAGAGGCTGGCCAGTCACTGGGTCGGGAGGGGGTGGGGCCAGGCGAGTGGTGGGAAGGTAAGTGCCTCCCCTCCCTCCCCAGACCAATGGCCGGGCAGTGGGGTTGTCGGAAGGAGATGCCTGGTTATAAGTGACCCGGGCAACTCGCCATTCCCCCCCTGACCATCGGCGACTGGGAGCTGCTTGGGTTAAACGAGCGGAGAATGGCGGGCAGTGTCTTTCAGTAGGTATGAAGCATCCAGTACACGGCGGACAGGCACGGTGACTGCGGTGCAACCACGGCCGTCACCTAGGAGGCGAGCCAGGGCAGTAGCAGTCGAGAGACCAGCAGAAGGCGCGGCGACTCCCATGCAGAAGGGGTCTGTTCGCTCGGCAAAGCGAAAGGAGGTGCCACGTGGTGAGGGAGAAATGGGAGGAGTGGTGGAGCTGGTCAGCATTGTGCGCGGACTTAAGCAGGCCTTTGATCAACTTTCAGAAAAGGTGGACACAATGAGCGGGGACATGCTAGCCAAGCAAGCACGGATGACTGAGATGCCCCAGGCGGTGCCCCAAAAGGGCTGGCAGGCCCATCGGGCAACAGATGATGGCGCCATTCGCCACCGCAGGGGGTCCTCCACCAGCTCAGCTACTCAGCGGTCTGCACGCAATAATACCATGGGGCGGGGGGGCTCAGGCTCCTCAGCACACCCCCGAGTTGAGACTGAGAGCAAGGATTCATCGGGTGAGATTGCAGCAGGGGGGGACAGGCTGTAGCAGCCCATGAGCCGGGGTAATTCACCGTAGGGCCTTGACTGCTAAGGCCGACAGGGATCCTGGGGTGGTCTGGGATGATGTGGATGTGTCCAATCCATCCTCCATCTTGTCCACATATTCCAACGGAGAGGATACGCCGGGGTGTCACTTATCAGATGAGGTTAGGGATAGTATTTTAGATGGGTATTATGTTAACGTCTTTACCTGCCACATGTTGACGTCGGGCAGGAAGGAGATGAAGAACAGGCACGAGGAGGTGGAGCACACCTTTCTCAACTGGATCTCTGGCTATTTGGTATACGTGGATGTGGTGGCAACGGCGTATCCGGAACCACATGAGCAACGTGGTCAAAGCCAGGATCCTGGCTGGCGAGGGTCTGGCTATAGACTATGATGAGACATGCCATAAGTTGGCATCGTAAGATGACAGGGCACGGTGCGACTTGCTACAGAACAAAGTTTGGCTCCTGGAGGTTGGACCCTGTATAAAAGGGAAAGGAGAGGTCAAACCCGATCGGGGATTTGTGAGGTGGGATCAGGCACGCACACTGCCACGGATTCAGATAATCTGAGGTCAGCCAAGGAATTGCCTGATGTGGTTGCCAAAAAGCTCCAGAAGGAGCTGTCTGTGGGGTGCATCGCTGGCCCTTTTAGCTCACCCCCTCCAGCGAACCTTAGGGTATCCCCCTTGGGAGTAGTGCCTAAGAAGATGCCGGGCGAGTATCGCTTGATACATCATCTCTCATATCCGAAGGGCTCTTCGTTGAACGACATGATTCCACTGGAGCTTTGCTCAGTCCGATATGCCTCATTTGATCACGCTGTCGGGCTGGTCAAAGTGTGTGGGCGGGGGGCGCTAATGGCCAAGTGTGATATTCAGTCAGCTTTCCAGTTGCTTCCAGTCCACCCGGATGACTTGCTGGGTTTCAAATTTCAAGGGGCCTGGTACGTAGTCAAGGCTATGTCTATGGCCTGCGCAGCCTTTGAGACTTTTAGCTCCTTCCTCGAATGGGCCACGAGGGGGCGGTTTGGTACATGGGGGATCACTCATTATCTAGATGATTTCTTCTTTGTCAGCCCCGGGGACAACGGTACCTGTGCAGAATCTCTGCGGGCATTTCAAGGGCTTGCCGAGGAACTTGGTGTGCTGTTGGCTGTGGATAAGACCGAGGGGCCGACAACGCAGTTGACTTATCTCAGTATTCAGCGGGACTCAGTGAGGGGGGCATCGAGATTGCCAGAGGATAAACTCTTGGCCTTTCAGGTGCTCATCACGTTAGTGCGGGCGCGTTCCAAGTGCACCTTGAGGGAACTACAGTCATTGGTGGGGCATTTGAACTTTGCATGCTGGGTGGTTTTTGCTCTCAGCTAAGCCGGGTGACTGAGGGGGTCAGAGCACCCCATCATCGTGTATGGGTGACCAATGGCATGAAGGAAGATTTGGGAGTATGGGTTCAGTTTCTGTCAGGGTACAATGGGGTCACCGTTTGGCAGCAGCCCCTGAATGTGCAAGATGCCATTCAGATACACTGTGACGTGGCCGGGGTTTGGAGTCTTTTATGAAGGCCGCTGGTATGCTCAGCCTTGACCCAAGGCTTGGGGGGGGGGCTGAGGTTCTCAATGATCTCACCTTCTTAGAGCTCTTCCCAATACTGGTGGCGGTTGTGATTTAGAGGGACCTCTTTCGGGACAGGAGGGTGCAATTTTGGTGCGACAACCAGGCGGTTGTGTGAGTGGTGAACAGTCTTCTAAGTCTGAACGGGTGATGAGGCTGGTCCGCCGACTGGTTTTAGCGTGCTTGGTGGATAACATTACATTCGCTGCATGCCACGTTCCAGGTGTGGATAACAGCATAGCGGATGCTTTGTCTCGCTTTCAGGAGGAGCGCTTTCGTGCACTGGCACTGGAAGCCAACCACATTTCAGACACCTTTCCGGAGGAGCTTTGGGAACTTGGGAAGGTACGATAAGGTGGGGCATCTATGCCTCCATCGCCCCCTCCACTTTTAACTCTTACGCCAAGGCTATAGATGCCTTTTTCAACTTTACGGCGGAAGGCAGGGCCCCACAAACGTGGCCCGTGGATGGTGAATGAGTGCTTCGTTACATGGCCAGGCTTCAGGATAAAGGGTTCGCCCAGAGGACCATTTGAATAATTCGTTACATGGCGGCCATTACATTCTTTAGTAAAGCGGAAGGGTTCATGGACTCATTCCAAGCTCGCAGAGCAGTTGAGGGGTGGCGGAGGCTAGTTGCACGGCCACTGACATTTAAATTGATAGTGCCGGTGTTGCGTGAGCTTCCGTCATTGTGTTGGTCCCCATATGAAACCACGCTGTTTGAAACTGCATTCGTGTTGGCCTTTTTGGGGGCCTTGAGGGTTGGGGAACAGGTGGCAAGCTCTAGACAATCATTCACCAATACGGCCTTGGGGGTTCGGGATGTCTCCTTTGGGTCGGAGGGGATCTCCTTGTTTATCAAGAGATCAAAGATGGATCAATTGGGGAAAGGGGCACGTTTACACCTGGGGCCCCTGCCAGGGGGCATGCCCCGTACGAACCATGGCAATACAGCCTCGGAAGGGTGGCCCCTTGCTCATCCACAGGGATGGGGCCCCGATGACCAGGTACCAGTTCATGGGCGTGTTCACAGCGGCACTAGGGGCTTTGGGCTTGCCCAGCAAGGAATTTGGACCGCACTCATTTAGGATTGGGGCAGCGACCACGGCTGTGGGCCTCGGGATGTCTGAGATGTGCATAAGAGCCATTGGGTGGTGGCGCTCGATGGCCTTCAAGGCCTACATGCGGCCGCATCTGGAGGGCGGCCAATGAGGGCATGTCTGCCTCCTCAGTTCCAAGTCGGAAACACAAGTGGGCTGGTTTGTATGTATCATCATCTGGTTGGGGCAAGGACTTGGGGCTGGAGGCAGCCATGCACATCACTTGGATGGCCCAGCGGGGTATGCGGTGGAGATCGTTACTGCCCTGGGTGGGCTGTGTTGGGGCCCGACATCAACCTCCTGATGCATTGGTGCTGCAACTGGGGGAGAATGATTTGACTGAACAACCCAGTGCATGTCTGGAGCACTGGCCTTCTTGTGTGAGGTCTTGCCCAACACAGTCTTCTTTTGGTCGGATTGGCTAGAACGGAGGTCATGGCGAAGAGCGGCTCATCCCAGAAAGGTGGACGTGGCAAGGAGGAAGGTGTCTGGCAGACTGGGCAAGGCAGTTGAGTCCACAGACAGTGTTTGGATCCGCCACCCAGACATCTCCCACAGGATGGAGGCCTTGTTCCAGGCTGATGGAGTGCACCTGTCAGTTTGGGGTATGGACATATGGCTACATGGGATACGTTATTCCCTCCTCTCTTGGCTACAGCTGTAGAGGTGTTGGCAGGAGCAGGACCAAGTGATTTGTCCTGCTCTTGTGGCTGTGGCAGCATGGGTCCGGATCCGTGTGGCGGAAATCGGCCTGCGTGCCATTTCCAGAGGTGGGGACCCCTGTAAGGGTCTTGGCGTGAGGGCTGAAGGGAGCAAGCAAACTCAAGGACTAACAGCAATTGCCCTCACCGCCAGGTGGCAGGGAAGTTTGCACAGGGGCAGGCGTCCAGGTGAACCCCGGCAACCTGCCATCCCACAGTCTCTACCCATGCCAGCTGGCTGGGTAACGGATACCTCGGCTGGCGAAAGGGTCAGCCGACAGGTCAGATCCGGTGGACCCATGCTGTGCCAATGCATATAACAGCTGTAATCAATAAAGTTGTGGCCAATTTTATCCACCTAATTTCCAAAGAAACTGTGTGTGAGTGGTCAATTTAAATGGGGCAGTATAAGGCTGGCCAAGCCGCTCTATCCCGAATACAACCTGGAACCGCAACAGATCTTTTAGTAGAATTACAGGCATTTGCCTGACTCAGATAGATCGATAATACACTACAAGATTTGAATATGGGTTCTATGACAGATACCCTTTAGGTCCACACTCCAGGTGTCATAGCAAATCTCTGGCTACAGCATGTATGCTAATTCCCAGTGAAATCAACCAATGGCTGTAGAACCTCTGAGACAGGAGGAAGGAGAACAGTTTTGAAGGCAGAGGCTGCAGTCATACACACTAAATAATCCACTTTCAATGCACTTTCCAACTGGTAACAATATTAAACAGTATAAATAATATAAATCTAAACATTTTTCCCTCTTTTTTTTTAGAAATGAGCAAATTTTTTATAAATAGGGTTACTTGGTTCTTTTGCTAACGTATTAAGGTAAGTTAAAACAGGAAACCAAGTCACAACAAATTTCAAATTGCAAAAAGTTTAATCTATGTTGGAAATTTTATCTGATATTTGGCCATAACAAAAAAGTCCCACAACTTATTTACTCACTGTAATACCGATGGAACTCTCTCATCTTTCCATTTTGAAGCCAGTGTCAATTTTGCTGCTGTTAATAAAATCGCTATTAAATCTTTATCGGGTTTTGGAATAGTATCGTCATGCCAAAAATTTAATAAAACAGTTTCTGGTAATAATGGGACCTCATAAGAAGTAATAAGCTTTATTTGGTATAAAAATTTAATCCAAAAATCTTGTATTAAGGGGCAAGACCACCAGACATGAATGTATGAGCCTTTTTGCTTACATTGTTTCCAGCATAGTGATTGTATAGTTGGGTGTGCATAATTTAATTTTACCGGAGTTATGTACCATCTCATTAATAGTTTATAGGACTGTTGTTTGATATTAATAATGTTGGTGGAGTATATATTTGAAGACCATATATCGGACCAATGAGATTCCGTTAAGTGAAAATTACAGTCCTTGGACCATGCTTTTTGATATGGGAAAAGTTGAGGTTTGCTTTTCTCTTGTAATATAGTGTATATTTTAGATAATAAACCTTTTGGAGAACAAATATATGTCTTTAGTAACATCTCGAATTTAGTGAGTGGAGTAGATATGGATGCCTGTATCCAATTACTGTCTACTAGGTGCTTAATTTGTAAGTATTGGTAATGTGGTAAACTTTGATTTATTGATGTATTTAAAATTCCTTTTTCTATTAACTTTCCTTTTTTGTGATATCTACCAACCGCGTTAGATTGTTTTGTCGCCATATTTTAAAATCGGTCTTATCAAGACCCGGTTTAAACCAGTTTTGTCCCAAAAAGGGAGATATAAGTGATGGTGATGTCACTAGTTGACCCCTACAAGAGTCCCAAATTTTCAAATTACTAGATAAAAATTGGTTGCATTTAATTAAATGTGGTCTTTCTGAACATAGGTTCCAAATCGATTCATGTAAATTTCGATCTGGGACGTATGTTTGTGCTATTGTGTGCCCTGTAATGTTTACATTTTGCCGAATGATGTTTGCTAAAGGCTCTATCGCTATTGCAAAAAGAATGGGCGACAACGGGCAGCCTTGTTGGGTCCCTCTATGTAAGATAAAGTCTGTCGAAGTGTTACCATTGATTTTGAGTTGTGCTTTTGAGGTTGCATATAAAGAATTGATGGCATTTAGAAATTTATGTTTGAAGCCCATATGTGATAATAATATTTTAAGATAAGTTATTTCTACACTATCAAAGGCTTTTTCTATGTTCAACGATACAAGTATTGCTTCCTTATGAAAAACATTACAGCGGTTTATGATTTCTAAAGATTTACGAATATTGTTTGTCATATCTCTTCCCAGAATGAAGCCAGATTGATCGGAGTGTATGTATTCTGCAATAAATGAATTAAGCCTAGCAGCTAAAACAGCCGTAAAAATTTTATTGTCTTGATTTAATAGTGCTATAGGTCTATACGAAGATGGGCTTGTAAGATCTTTATCTTTTTGGGGCAGTACTATAATATTGGAGTCAGACCATGTGTCAGGCATTTTGCCATTTTCTAACACATAATTACAAACATCTGCCAAAGGTGACGCTAAAAGATGAACAATTTTTTTAAAGAATTCAGGCGGGAACCCGTCTCTCCCTGGGGCCTTATTGTTTTTGAGGGATTTTATTACTGTTATAATTTCTTGTGGTGTCAGCGGATTTTCCATGATGTCACTGTGAGCTTCAGAAATAAGTCGGCAACTTTGGGTTGTCGTAAAAAATTCTTCTATACTAAACGTAGAAAGGTTTTTAGATGTATATAAATTCGTATAATAATCCAAAAATGTTTTCGTTATGTTGTGTACATCATAGGTTAAAGTACCATTGGACTCTCTAATACAATTTATCTGTCTTTCGGCAATTTTTTGTCTGACTTTCCAAGATAATAGCCTAACATGTTTTGAATTCATGTGCCAATATTTCTGTTTGAGATAAAGAAGATTTTTAAGTACTCTCGTAGTTTCAATAGATTCTAATTCTTTCCTAGCTGCTAAAAGCCTTTTATATACTTTTTTACTTCCAAATTTTTTATGACGAGATTCCAATTTCATAATTTTTTGTTTAAGTTGATTAATTACAATTTCTTTTTGTTTTTTACAGGCAGTGAAATGCATTTACCACAGAGGATAGCCTTCATTGCTTCCCATCTAATTAAGGGAGATGTGTCTGTTTGAGAATTAAATTTAAAATATTCTTTTAAATCTTTTTCAATATCAGTAACAGTAGTTTCGTTTTCTAATAAAGTTTTATTAAAACACCGAGAATTATAGTTTTGTCGTGAATCATTTAAAATCAATTTACACTCGACCCAAGAATGGTCTGTCCAAAGGTTTGGACTAATATCCGGCTCTTTTATATATTGTATTAGGTCTGAAGAGGAAAGAATGTAATCTATTCTAGTATATAAATTATGAGTAGGGGAAAAATAGGTATAATCTCTAGCGTTTGGGTAATGCCATCTCCAGATGTCTAATAAATTGTATTTTTAAGTAAAGAAGCTAAACTAAATTGATTAGATTTGGGTAATTGTTTATGAGGGCGTGACCTGTCTAATGTAGCATCTGCTATCATATTTAAATCACCGCCAATCAAAAGTTTGTCTTCGGTGAATAGTTGTAATTTTTGAAAGGTATCATCCAAAAAATCAAACTGATGCTCGTTGGGAGCATAAATGGTCGCTAATGTGAATTTGTAGCCCTCCAGGTTGCCTTTCAAAAATAAGTATCTGCCTGAGATGTCTTTTTCTATAGCTTCACATTGAAATCTGATTTTTTTAGAAATTAAAATTCCAACGCCCCGGGATTTAGAGCTCCCTGGAGCGTGGTATTGTTGGCCCCACTTCAAGTTATATATATACACATAGATTAGTCGAAATGTATCAAATATCCATGTAAAGATTTCCTTACTCAAAACTAGAACACACAATAGACTCATTAATACTTTGGAAATATTTTAAAGGAGTCTATGCCATAAAAATTATTTGACTCCCCCTGTAACATTTAGCCAACTTAACGGGTGCCCAGTGCCATCTATGGAACATCTTATATACATTTTCTTTATACGCGACCGCTTTCATATACTTAACAGTTTTCCACATGGCCGCCCACTGCTCTTTCTCAATTTCCCCTATATCTTTCACCCAGGTGATCATTACATTTTTAACTTCTTCATCCTTCATAAATTCCCTTAGATGTAAGTTATACATTTTCTGAATCAATTTATCGTTTGAGGACAGCCATATTTTATCCAATTCATTATTTTGGTCCTCAAAGCCTCTTGTCACGTCTTTCTTAAATCTATCTCTTAGTGTTATTTGCTCCCACCATGATAGGTTATTTTCCTTTCTAAGTTTTTCTTCTGTTTTTAACTCATTTATTTTATTTAATAATGTTCGATAGCTTTCCTTTAAATTCATCGTTATCGCTGAGGGTATAATAAATGCTTCCAAAGGGGCAACCCATCTTGGGGTTTTCTTATACCATATCTCTTTAGTTTTAACCCATACTTTATTCAACGCGCCTCTTAATATGTGTCTACCGAAATTTGAGTGGATCTTATCTTTCCCATACCATATGTAAGCGTGCCACCCCATGCTGAGGTCATGTCCCTCTATTGCTAAAAGTCTTGTGTTTTCAAGATTTACCCAATCCTTTATCCATACTAGGGCGGCCGCTTGATAATATATATACCAGTTGGGAACACTCAATCCTCCTCTTTCTTTACTGTCTTGGAGCACCTTCCATTTTATTCTGGCTTTCTTATGCTGCCATATAAATTGTCTAGTGGCCTTATTGAGATCCTCAAAAAAGTTTTGTTTTTTTAGCACAGGTATATTTTATGCCTGATATAAAAATCTAGGTAACACATTCATCTTAACCAACGCTACCCTACCCATAAAGGACAGCGGAATAGCATTCCACTTCTGCAAATCCAGTCTAATATCTTTCAGGAGTTTCGTATAATTCCCTTCAGTTAATGAGTTATTTTTATTTGTCATGTGTATTCCCAGATATTTGACTTTTTAAACTATTTCCATCTTGGTACGCTCTAGAATACACTCTATCGTATTCGGAGTACAGTTCTTAACCAGTATTTTAGATTTTTTATAGTTAATTTTTAATCCCACAACCTGTCCATAATGGTGTATAGTTCTCATCAGATCTTCTACCGAATCTTTTGGGTTTTCT
>NW_015162555.1:147938-197356 GCF_001447785.1 Gekko japonicus | reverse complement strand
TCCTACTTTTTGGCAAAGTTCTTTAAAGGGCGTCCATAGCTGTTCTTCAAAAGTCTGGTAAAATTCTGCCGGTATACCATCTGGACCTGGAGTTTTTTTCTTTTTTTGCTTTCTAATTGCCTCCACAATTTCACACGGAGTTATAGGATCGCTCAATATTTTCCTCTGGTGTGTATTAAATTTTGTTGTTCTGCTTCTGATATATTCTGAGACTCCGGTTCCGTTTGATGCGTTTTGTTGGTAAAGTTCTTTATAGAATTTTTCCACTATCTTCTTTAATTCTTGTATATTAAACTTTTCTTCATTATTATCATTTCTTAGCTTAATTATCGTACGTTTCTCTCTTTCTTTCTTAATTTTATAGGCTAACCATCTGTTGGGTTTATTTAAATTTTCAAAGTAATATTGTTTGGTGTATTCTATTTTTTTCTCTATTTCATAGTTTAATAAATTGTTTAAATTATGATGTAAAAGATTTAGTTTAATCTTTGCACTTCCCTCTCCTTTAGAGTTCTTTACTATATTTTCTTGTTGTTTAATATGTTGGGTTAACTGGTCGTATTTCTCTTTTTTCTGTTTACATTTCCACGCATTTTGACTAATAAATCGCCCTCTTATAAATGCCTTAAATGCATCCCAAATTATTTCTAACGATGTTTCCGTAGGTAAATTTAGTTGGAAAAATTCTATAATTTCTTTTTTGTAACCTTCTACAAAGGTCGGATCCCTCAGCAAGTTTATGTTTATAGATATTCTGTTCTATTTTTGTTCTTCCTTCATTGACACCAAGACTGGGTTATGGTCCGCAAATGTCCTAGGTAAAATTTCACATTCCGTCACTTCTCTGATCATGTTTGTAGACATCCATATCATATCTATTCTAGACCACGAGTCATGACGTGATGAATAGAATGTAAAGTCCGACTTATTTATATTTCTTACCCTCCAGACATCAATTAGATTGTACTCTTCTATTTGCCAAAGTTCCTCTCTTCCTATGATCTCTCCTGGAGAGATCTATACCTGTATCAGTTACTGCATTGAAGTCTCCCACTATGCATATATCCTCAACATCTGTTAGTTTTAAAACTTTTTGCATTTCATAGAAAAAATCTTCCTGTTTTTGATTGGGCGCATATATATTCAGAATTAGCTATTTTTTTCCTTTTCTCATAATTGTAATAACCACCTTTCCTTTTTACCGTTTCACTTGCAGGAGGCCGTTGTAGCTTGAAGGCACCAGAGGAGGAAGCTGTGTGCAGGGGCGAGATCTGGTTGCAGCTGGAAGCGGCGGGGAGGCAGTCCGGAGCGGAGCGGAGCAGAGCAGCATGAGGCATCAGAGATCAGGCAGACGGGCGTCGGAGCGACGGGACGCGAGCAGGAAGGGCGGGGGAGCAGAGGAGCGAAGAAGCTGAGGAGTGACGTCACAACTAAGCGACGGAGAGAGAAAGGAGGGGCGAGAAGAGCCGAAACGGAACGGAATAAGGGACGCCTAGAAAAAACATTTAAAGGGACATTTAAAGGGACAATTATAACAGCAGCCAGATTGTTAATAGCACAAAACTGGAAATAGGAAAACTTACCTACTAAAGTAGACTTGGTAAATAAAATGTTAGATCTAGCCAGAATGGATGATCTATGTTTAAAGTTGCAAAATAAAAACGAGAGGGTACATAAAAGGAGATGGGATAAGATATACAAATGGATAGAACTCCAAACAGAAATGTAACTAGAAAAAGATATATTAAGTATTAGTAACAGTGAATGTTATATTACTTACAGTTAAGGTTATTAACTGAAAATGTCTGACTCTGATCTGTAAATAAGATGATGAACTGTGGATATGTATATTCTTTTATTCAAAACAATTAAAAATTTAAACTTGCAAAAAAAATTATTTGACTCCAAAAATCTCAACTTACCTTCCAAAAACTATACCAACAATAATTTAAGTGTGAAACGTATAACCTAAATAGGTTTTGAAAAAATATTTGAGGCAAGCCAAGTCTTTTTCTTAAAAATATATCACATAAAATCCTGATTGAAACAATCCAGATAGAGACTATAAAGTTGAGGAACCACTTCATTGTTATAATATTTTCTGTGCCCTGGTAGGAACTCTTGAATAAATTTATATTCGAGAGTAAAGTTACAAAAGAGAGATACCAACTGGTAGAGACAAAATATTGTGGTATGCTTATAATAATTATAAATTTAAAAAGAAAAAACAACAACCAACCATTCAGAACAATAATCCCCCCCCCTCCCTGGCCCTCCCCATCCTACCAACTTCGGCAACATGTGCCATTTTAACTAAACTTTAAACAAAAATACAAATATTTCCCCAACCTCCTACTGAGGTTATCACCTAGGAACTAGAACACAGATTGAGAGATTTAGGTGGTAAATTCTCTCACTCCCAGGTGCAACAATTTAAGGAGCGATAGAACAAGGACCCACCCCCCTGACCCTCGATATTATCAAAAAATTTCTTAACATGGAATACATAACTGTTATCAATACATCTGACAATCAACTAAACGTTTGAATAAAGTGATAAGTAATACCAATAACCAAATTATGCAAAGTATTAGTTTCAGTTCAAGTGCGTTTCTTAGGTTTAATCGTCTTCCAGCGCTGTAGGTGTGTTTGATCTTCCGTGTCTGCTTCAGGATCAGGTCGCAGATCAGAAGGGAGATCGAGAGCAAGGTTTTGTAGTAAGGCAATTCCACCTTCTAGATCCATAGCAGTGAATGCTTTACCATTTCGTAGGACCAGCAGTCTGCCTGGGGGAGACCATTGATAGGCAATTTTTGCTTCCTGCAAGCATTTTGTAACGGCTTTCATGTCCCTGCGTCTTTGCAAAGTTTCTGGAGACAAATCTTGAAACACGAATTTTTTTTCCTTTTAAAAAAACGAGTCACTGGCATTAGCTTCTTTAAGAATTTTGTTTCTCGTGCGGTAGTCTGGAAATCGGGCGATGATATCCCTAGCATGGTTTGGATTGTTGCTTTTTCGGGGGGCCATTCTGTACGCCCGATCTATAAATGGAGCTATTCCCACCTCATAGTTATGAAAGTGGTAAATTCTGTAGTTTCTTCACAGGATTCCGGGAATCCACGAAATTTTAAGTTGTGAAATCGTGAGGCATTTTCAAGGTCCATGATTTTAGACTGCATCCAGGATTCACTGGATTGCAGGTCTTGTACTTCATTTTGTAAAGTTATGCATTGTTCCATCGCTGTTTCGGCTGTCTGGGATATCGCTTGTACGTTTTCAGCAAGGTCTTGTATTTGTTCAGACATTGGTTTTAGTAAGTTTTCTACTTTTGTAGCAAACCGATCTTCCAGATTTTCAAAAAGCATCAGCACCTCGGGAGAAAGTTGTAGAATATCCTCTTCTGTGTCCGATGTGTTAGCGGCCACCATTTTGTTTGGCTGACGATGTCCCGGGGCCCTGAAGGTTTCTTTAGCAGTCCTCAGAAAGTATGCTTTCACCGAGGTTGTTGTTTGGCCAGAGGTTTTGTAATGTACTGCCGCCATTACCACGTGTAATGCATTCAGCCTGACATGCCCGGACTTGCCCGGGCTGGCCAGGCAGTATTTCTCCATAGCTTCAGTCGTAAGACAAAGGATCCGAAGGATCCTAGCCGGCCCAATCAGAGGGCCAGCTTCCCAGCCGGGAGACCAATGGTCGCCCGGTTACTGTAAATAGCCTATCGGGAGTAGGGGGTGTGTTTAGGTGTGCTTGGTGGCGGGTTTTCTGAACGCATATAAACCGGCCTGCGAGCTGGTTTCTTTGTCTTGTTCCTGATCTAATAAAGTACTCTTGCTGAATCACTCTTGCTGAATCACTCCACGTTCTGAGTACTTTTCACTGGCGACGAAGGTGGGATCTACGACCCCATGAACAAGACCCGGACGCCAACACGAGTACCGCACCGAGCCTGACGCCGAGACCTCTCCGGGAACCGCGCAACTTCGCATCCCAGCTCTCCGGCAACTGCTCATCGCTCCGCTCCCGGCTCCGCTTGCACACTGCTGACCCCTCGAGCAGCAGCATCGCTCTCCACGCCCCAGTCGCGGCCGTCGCCTAGCACGCCTCAGGCTCAGCTCGCTCGACATCGCGCCCGCCTCACCCGGTCCTCCGAGCGTCCACGAGCATCCGCGGAAATGTCGGAGCAAAACGCCACCTCCGCTCCCTCCTCTGCTTCCACCTCCTCATCCTCCGGGCCCAACGCATCCTCCGGGGTCGCCACCGCCGCTCCAGCAGGGACCTCGCACGAAGGCATCGCTCCGTTTGACTTGGCCCACCCCGAACGATGGACCACATGGGTGAGGATCCTCAAGCACTACCTTGCCTGCATGCGGGTCACCGACGCCGAATTGAAGAGATCCCAGCTCATCCGGCTGTGTGGGATGGACACCCTGCTCCTTCTGCAGAACCTAATCTCACCTAAGGAGGTAGAGGAGGTGAGCTTCGAGGCCCTCATCACGGCTCTCACGGCCCATCTAGCGCCACAGCCCTCCAAATTTGCGGCCCGCATGGATTTTTTTGTGAAGGTCCAGGGCCCCGAAGAGAAAGCTGCGGACTTCCTGGCCAACCTTCGCAAGGCCGCCATGAAATGCGATTTCAGCAACCTGGACGAGACCCTGCTGAATCAGTTCTTGTTGGGTTTACGAGAGGCCAAACTGAGGAGGCGCCTCATTCGGGATGATGACCTCACGCTAGCCACGGCTTTAAAGGATGCGGCTGCCTTCGAGAATGAGCACCCGGGCCACGGCGGCCATCGGGTACACCGCACCCAAGCCGGAGGGGATTCGGCAGACTCCGAAGAGGAGGCAGTGGCGCAACTCCACCGCAAGCCGTCACAACCTCACCGTTCGAAGGGCGCACCGCCAGCGAGGCCGTCGGAGCCAGCTTCCTCCTGTGCCAGCTGCGGGGACGCGCATGAACGTCGGAGCTGCCGTTTCCGCGAGGCGGTCTGCAGGTCCTGCAACAAGCAGGGCCACATCGCCAAGGTCTGCCGCAGCCGCCGCCAGCCACCCAGGAAACCCAGCCACCAGTGGGAACCCATCCACACTGTGGACCTCCATTCGATCGACACAAATGCCGTCGGCCACCAGCCCCAGCCCCAGGTAGGTGACTTGCCCCGTCAGAGCCGAAACAAAGTCCATGTTACGGTCCGGATAGAGGGGTCCCCCTGTAGCATGGAACTTGACACGGGCTCCGAGTTTACCATTATCTCGGAGGAGACGTTGCGGACAGTGTGTCCCAACGGGGGACCCCCTCTGCGCAAACCACACATCAGGCTTCAGGATTTCAATAAGAATCCTGTGGTGGTGCGGGGCTGGGGCACGTTCCTGGTGGAGTTCCAGGACTTCAAGGGTTGTTTGGACATTCTGGTGGTGGGGGGCCGGCTTTCCAGTCTCCTGGGGATGTCGTGGTTTAAGCCGCTGGGCCTGACCATCGGGGGCATCCACCAGCTGCAGCAAGCCGATTTCGCGGACGTTTGCAACGAATTCCCCCGGGTTTTCGATGGGTCCTTAGGCAAGTTCACGGGGGCCCCCATCTCCCTGGACCTGGACCCGGCGGTCCGGCCCATACGGATCAAGGCCAGGTTTCCGCCCTTAACGGTAAGGCCGAAAATCGAGGCGGAACTCGACAAGCTGGTGGCGCAAGGGGTGTTGGAGCCGGTGGCATCGGCACGCTGGGAAACCCCCATTGTCACACCGATCAAACCAAACGGGGACGTCCGGATCTGTGCGGACTATAAGTGCACAATTAACAAAGCACTGCAGGACCACGCGTACCCCGTTCCGGTGGTCAGCCACGTGCTGGCGGCGCTCGCGGGGGCTCGCATATTTGGAAAGCTGGACTTGGCGCAGGCCTATCAGCAGCTGCCGGTGGACGCCGCCACGGCGGAAGCCCAGACGATCGCCACGCACAGAGGGGCTTTCAAGGTCCACCGGCTCCAGTTCGGCGTCTCGGTGGCTCCGGGGATTTTTCAATCTTTCATGGACTCTCTCCTCAAAGGTATCCCCGGGGTACAGCCCTTTCTAGATGACGTCTTGATCACCGCCCCCGACGCCGCGTCGTTTGCCACCCGACTCCGTACCGTTCTCCAACGCTTCGACCAGGCGGGGCTGAAGGTGAAGCGCGAAAAATGCTTGCTCGGCGTGCCCAAAGTGGAGTTTCTAGGGTTCGCGGTCGACGCACAGGGCATTCACCCCACGGCGGAGAAGACCAGAGCGATCTCGAACGCCCCAGCCCCCACATCAAAGACCGAGCTACAGGCCTTCTTAGGCCTCCTGAACTTTTACCACTCTTTTCTTCCCCTCAAAGCTGCAGTAGCCGAACCCCTCCATCGGCTCCTCGACAAGGGCGCGCCGTGGGTCTGGGGGACGGCTCAGCAGGCGCCTTTCCAGGCGGTCAAAGACCTCCTCGTCTCAAATTCGGTACTCGCACACTTCAACGAGGACCTGCCGGTGGTGCTGGCTTGCGACGCCTCTCCATATGGGGTCGGGGCGGTCCTGGGGCACAAACTGCCTGACGGTCGGGAGGTACCTGTGGCCTATTACTCCCGTACCTTGTCTGCGGCGGAGCGCAACTACGCGCAGATTGACAAGGAGGCTCTTGCTATAGTGGCCGGGGTGAAAAAATTTCACCACTACCTCTACGGCCGGCCCTTCACGGTCCCCACGGACCACAAGCCTCTCCTGGGTCTGTTCGCCCCGGACCGCCAGACCCCCCAGATGACTTCGCCCCGAGTGATCCGGTGGTCCGTCTTCCTGGCGGGCTACAACTACAGGCTCCTGCACCGGCCCGGGAAGGCAATGGGCCACGCGGACGCCTTGAGCCGCCTGCCTCTGCCGGAAACGGAGCCTGACCCGGCCCCAGCCCATCACATCGCGCTGCTGGAAACGCTGCCCGACCAGCCGGTTCACGTGAAAGAGGTGGCCCGGCGCACCGAAAAGGACCCTATCCTCTGCCGCGTCCTGGACTGGGTGAGAAGGGGGTGGCCGTTGGCCTCGGCGGGACCCGACTTTGCGGCCTATGCCTCGCGCAAAGACGAACTGTCTGCTCACAAGGGTTGTGTGCTGTGGGGAGGTCGGGTGGTAATCCCTTCCCCACTCCGAGACCGAGTACTTGCAGCATTGCACGAGGCTCACCCAGGAGTGGTGCGGATGAAAGCGCTGGCTCGGAGTTATGTGTGGTGGCCCGGCCTCGATCAGGACATTGAGAGACTGGTGAAACTGTGCCAACCCTGCCAGGCGTTCCGGCCCGCACCGCCCCGAGCGCCCGATCGAGCTTGGGAGTCTTCCCACAAACCTTGGTCCCGGCTACACTTGGACTTTGCGGGGCCGTTCCAGGGACAAATCTTTTTCATTCTAGTGGACGCTTACAGTAAGTGGCTGGAGGTGGTGCCGGTACCGTCTACCTCCTCGAAGGCCGCCATCAGAGCCATGCGCCACATTTTTAGCTCCCACGGCCTTCCAGACACCCTGGTGACCGACAACGGCACAGCATTTACCTCCAGCGAGTTCCAGGACTTCACGAGGTACTGTGGAATCCGACACGTCCGGTCAGCGCCCTTCCACCCGGCAACCAACGGCCAGGCGGAGCGCATGGTGCGCACCACCAAGGAAACACTGCGCAAGTTCGACAGTAAGGACTGGGACTACAAGCTCCTCCCGAACGACCCCGAGGACCTAGAGCCTCCGGAGCCCGACGAAGCATCGGTCCACACACCAGAACCACAGACCCCGGCCTTGGCCCCAGCCCCGGTCACTCCAGAGCCTCCGGCGTTGCCACCGCCGGGAACGCCGCCGCTGGAAACGCCACAGCCAACCACCCCGCCACGGCCACAAGGAGCAGCCCCGAACAGCACCCCGGAACTCCGCCGCTCCACAAGGCCCAGGAAGGCCCCCGCATATCTCCAGGACTTTGTATGTGGGTAGTTTGGACTATGGGGGGAGGCCGCCATTACCACGTGTAATGCATTCAGCCTGACATGCCCGGACTTGCCCGGGCTGGCCAGGCAGTATTTCTCCATAGCTTCAGTCGTAAGACAAAGGATCCGAAGGATCCTAGCCGGCCCAATCAGAGGGCCAGCTTCCCAGCCGGGAGACCAATGGTCGCCCGGTTACTGTAAATAGCCTATCGGGAGTAGGGGGTGTGTTTAGGTGTGCTTGGTGGCGGGTTTTCTGAACGCATATAAACCGGCCTGCGAGCTGGGTTCTCTTGTCTTGTTCTTCACTTAATAAAGTACTCTTGCTGAAATCACTCTTCGTTCTGAGTACTTTTCAGGTTTTGTTTCTTCCCGAGTTCAGTTTTCCCATTGTTTTAGCTGATAAACTATTGATAATCCACGCTTTTAAATGCGTTTTAGAAGAGTCAGAGCAGGAGCCGAGGTTCTAAGTGTCCATACGCTTTTGGCGCGACGCCACGCCCCCCAGCCTGGACATTCTTCCCTCACAAAATAAACTATCAAAAAGGCTATCTCACCTGACGAAGGCACTTCTCCTTCTTGGCTCCTGTGGGACTAACTTTTCCCTCAGTGGCTGTTGCTAGGCAACCAAGCTTGGTTCTGCCAGTAAAAAGACAAAGGAAGGAAGCTCTTTCCAGGTTTTTGTGGGGAACTCATTGGAGCCAGTCCTAACTAGGGTTGCCAGCTCCAAGTTGGGAAATTCCTGGATATTCTGTGGTGGAGTCCACGGAAGCCAGCGTTTGGGGAGGGGAGAGGCCTTAGCTGAATAGAATGCCATAGAATCCACCCTCCAAAGCAGTTCTTTTCTGTGGGGGTGAAAGATCTCTTGTCTGGAGTTCATTTGTGATACCCAGCGATCTTCAGGCTCCACCTGGAGGTTGGCTACCCTAGGCGTAGCAGTTAGCACTTCAGAGCAGGGTCTGCTAGACCCAGATTCTTATTGTGGAAATTTGAGTGGGTGATTTTGGACCAGTCACAGACTTTCAGCCTAACCTACCTCACAAGGCTGTAGTGCAGATCAAAAGGGGGAGAGGAGAATGGTGTCAGCTGCTTTGGTCTCCACTGCGTAGAAAGACTGTACTTTTCCTCCTGGGGAACCATTGCTGCCAATCTCTAGGTGAGAGTTGGAAATCACTCAGAATTAAAACTGCTCTCCAGATGGTAGAGATCAGGGGCAGATAACGGTAGGTTCAGGGCTTTTTTGTAGAAAAAGCCCAGCACGAACTCATTAGCATAATTGGCCACACCCAACAGCAGAAACTCATTAGCATATTAGGCCACACCCCTGACAGCACAGCTCATTAACATATGAGGCCACACTCCCGTGTTACCAGAAGTGTGGTCATCCAGCCACACCCACTTTTGCTTCTTATTCTGTTTACCTTGTTTGTTGTCAAAACCCAGGGCTTTTTTTGTAGCAGGAACTCCTTTGCATGTTAGGCCACACAACCCTAATGTAGCCAATCCTAATGAGTTTCTGCTTTTGGGTGTGGCCTATTATGCTAACGAGTTGCTGCTGGGCGTGGCCAACTCAGGAGCCAGCCGGAACTCTGTTCCTGTGCGTTCCTGCCCAAAAATAGCCCTGGGTAGGTTGATGGTTGGCTGGGAAGGAGATTTGGTTGCCAACTCCAGGTTGGGAAATTCCTGGAAATTTGGAGCCTGAAGAAGGTGGGGTTTGAGGAGGGGTGGGACCTCAGACAGGTACATTGCCATAGACTCCATCCTCCAAACCCGCAATTTCCTCCTGGGGGACCATGGCTGCCAATCTCCAGGTTAGGGCTAGCGATCACTCAGAATTAAAACTGCTCTCCAGATGGTAGAGATCAGTTCCTCTGGAGAAAACAGCTGCTTTCCAGGGTGGACTCTGTGTCATTATACCCTGCTGAGGTTGCTTTCCTCCTGCTTGGGTCCTGCAGGGTCCTGTGGAGAAAGACTGTCATTTTCCTAGGTAGAGGCTGCGGGGGGGAGATGGAAAGCTGAAGTCAGAGGGGCAGATAAAGGTAGGTTGATGGTTGACTGGGAAGGTTGCCGCCTTCAGGTTGGGAAATTCCTGGAGATTTGAGGGGTGGAGCCTAGAGACAGTGGGATTTATGGAGGGGTGGGACCTCAGGCAGGTACAATGCCATAGACTACCCTCCAAACCAGCCATTTCCTCCTGGGGAACCATTGTTGTCAGTCTCCAGGGGAGGGCTGGAGATCACTCAGAATTACAACTGCTCTTCAGATGGCAGAGATCAGTTCCTCTGAAGAAAACGATAAGCTCTGTGTCATTATACCCTGCTGAGGTCGCTACAGTAAATTGATGCTGAGTACCCAGGGCACCTGCCTAGAGCCTCTTTCTAGAGCTCATTGTATTATATTTCCAAAAATGGCCTTATTCCTAGTTCTTTAATAAATCACTAGGGGTAAAGGCCCTATTAAGAGGCCTGAATGTCACAGGTTCAAACACCATTAACACCAGCTGTCAAAAACTCTTAAACGCATGGTAGAAGTTCCAGTAACACATAAAAGCACATGTTGTAGAGAGAGAGAGAGACAAATGCAAACAGTCTTAATTAATAGATTGTCTTGAAATAATGTGGTAAGGCTGCGGAGTCAGTTATTACTAGCTTTTTACAAACATTCTATTGGTGTCAATTATGTTACTTTCCAAAGTAGACATTTCAGAAAACCATATACAATTTTTTTTCTTATAGGTGCTGAGCTCTGAGCAGGAGAGAGAGCTGCTAGAAGGGTGAGTGTTGGGGTTTTTTTACTTGTTTTCAGCTGAGGGGATATTGTGTGTGAAAACTGTGTTTAGCAGTGTGCAGAAGCGCTTAGAGTTGTTGCAGAGTCCTGGCTGATTCAGAGAGGGAGAGGAAGGGGCATTGTTTGACTGGGACTGACTGTAGTTCAGTATTTAAGAAAGCACCTTGCCAGAGGCCCTGTAATTGAGAGGAAGTGGAAGGGGCATTGTTTTGCCTGTGATTGAGTGCCTGGGTGAATTTGAATTTGAATAGCTGCTGCCTGACCTCTGCTGGGGGAGGCCTCTATTTAAGGAAGCACCTTGGCAGAGGCACGAGCCTCTGGCACGAGCCGAAGGGTGAGCTAAAGGGCTCTTTGCCTGTGGCTCTTAGCCTAGGGACTCTTAGACTAGGGGCGCTGTAAGAAGCCCAAAAAGAGCCAGAAAGACAAGGCCCTAGGCTCTTTGTCTTTCCCGTAAAATAATTTGACTTGATAACAAAACCCACATAAATACCAAGGGTTTAAAAGGGGGATTATATTTATTTATTTTAAAAGAATTATGAAGCCAGAATGCCAGCAGGGGGTTGGGGGCTATCCAGTGTTTTGCACGGAGTGTCACATGTATGACTATCTGCCCACTGGGCAGAAGTCTTGGGTGTGTCCTCGGTGCAAGGAGCTCCTGGTTCTCAGGGAACGTGTGTGCTCCCTTGAGGCCAAGGTGGCTGACCTGGAGAAGCAGAGACAGTCAGCTAGGCACACAGAAAAGACTCTCGGGGACTTGTTAGCTTCGTCCCACTCTGGATCTGGCAGCCCCGCTGCTGTCAGGGAGCATGAGGGTCTAGGGGAAACAGGGCACCATGCTGAGGATAAGGGGAATGTGCCCTCAGAAGGGACCTCTTCCCCAGCTGGTGAGCGGCTCTCCTTTTGCACCAAGGAACCATCCCTGAGCAGGGTGGGAGGGGGGCTCTTGGTAGTGGGTGATTCGATCCTTAGGCAGGTAGACAGCTGGGTGGCGAACCCGCGTACTGACCGTATGGTGACTTGCCTGCCTGGTGCGAAGGTAGCGGACATTACGCGTGTTTTAGATAGGCTGGTAGATAGTGCTGGGGAGGAGCCAGTGGTCGTGGTGCATGTCGGCACCAACGATGTGGGGAAATGCAGTCGTGAGGTCCTGGAGGAGAAATTTAGGCTGCTGGGCAGGAAACTTAGGTCCAGGACCTCCAAGGTAGCCTTCTCAGAAGTGTTACCTGTTCCACGCGCAGGGCCGGAGAGACAGGCAGAGATCAGGAGTCTCAATGCGTGGATGAGACGATGGTGTAGGGGGGAAGGGTTCAGGTTTGTTAGGCACTGGGATACTTTTTGGAACAAGAGGGAGCTGTACAGGCGAGACGGTCTCCACTTGTCCCGAGAAGGAACCAGGCTGCTGGCACTTAAAATCAAAAAGGTGGCAGAGCAGCTTTTAAACTGAATATTGGGGGAAAGCCGACAGGAGATGAAAAGTCTCTGGTTCGGGTTGGCTCATCTGAGAGAGGTGAGGGGGTACCGGTTGCTTTTCTACAGGGAGGTGGATTGAAATTGTCCACAGAGGCCATGGCTGGTGACATGGACTGCCGGACAACGACTCGAGATAGCAAGAGGAAGGATGCAGGCTTAACTTGTAAGGGAAATTACAGCTGTTTCTATACAAATGCTAGAAGTGTCCGAGGTAAAATCGGGGAGTTGGAGTGCTTGGTGTCGGAGGGAAAAATAGACATTGTGGGTATTTCTGAAACTTGGTGGGATGAGGAAAATCATTTGGACACGGTGATTCCTGGTTATATATTATATCGGAATGATGGGGGGGAAGGGTTGGAGGTGGGGTGGCTCTGTATGTCAGAGAGGGTATAAAGTCTAGAAAGATTGAGAGGCTAAGTGAATTGGATTCACTTCTGGTTCTATGGGTTGAAATAGGGGGGGCAAAAGGAAACTTAACACTGGGAGTTTGTTATCGCCCACCAGATCAAAAGATAGAGGAGGATTATAAAATGATGAATGCCTTAAAGATAGCAACTAGACAAAAACACTGTGTAATAATAGGTGATTTTAACTACCCACACATTGATTGGGTCAATATGTGTTCTAGTTGGGAAAAAGAGATTGAGTTTCTAGACACTCTAAATGACTGTGCTATGGAGCAGATGGTCACGGAACCTACCAGGGGAGAGGCGATCCTTGATTTGGTCCTAAGTAACACTCAAGACCTGGTGAGAGATGTAAAAGTGATTGCACCGCTTGGAAACAGTGATCATAATGTTGTTGAGTTCATCATTTGTACAAATAGAGAATTGGCCAAAAAGACTCACACAACCATTTTTAACTTTAAAAGGGGTAATTTCTCTGATATGAGGGGACATGTGGGGAGGAAACTGAAAGGAAAAGTAGAAAGGGTCAAAACCATTGGGGATGCTTGGAAACTATTTAAAACTATAATCCTAGAAGCTCAAAAAACATATATATTCCGCAGTTTAGGAAACACACAAACAGGTATAGGAAAAAGCCTGCATGGTTAACAAACAGAGTAATGGAAGCTGTAAAAAGTAAAAAGAATTCCTTAAGTGAATTAGTGAGGATGATAAAACGGAACATAGGTTATGGCAAATAAAATGCAAGGCAAAAAGGGAATATGAGGAGCATATAGCAAAAAACGTAAAAACCAACAATAAAACTTTCTTCAAATACATTAGAAACAGGAAACCAGCCAGGGAGGCAGTGGGGCCCTTGGACGACCAAGGGGTAAAAGGAGTATTGAAGGATGATAGGGAAATGGCTGAGAAGCTAAATGCATTTTTTGCCTCCGTCTTCACTGTGGAAGATGAGAAGTGCTTGCCCACTCCAGAACCACTGATTTCAGGAGGGGTGTTGGAAGACCTGAGTCAGATTGAGGTGATGAGAGAGGAGGTCCTAAAACTGATAGACAACTTAAAAACTGAAAAATCACCAGGCCCAGATGGCATACATCCGAGAGTTCTGAAAGAACTCAAATGTGAACTTGTAGATCTCCTGACAAAGATATGTAATCTTTCCTTAAAATCTGCCTCCATTCCTGAGGATTGGAAGGTAGCTAATGTCACTCCCATCTTTAAAAAGGGTTCCAGAGGAGATCCGGGAAATTACAGGCCAGTCAGTCTGACGTCGATACCGGGTAAATTGGTGGAAACCATTATTAAGGAAAGAATTAGTAGGCACATAGATGAACAAAACCTATTGAGGCAGACTCAACATGGGTTCTGTAAGGGAAGATCTTGTCTCACTAACCTGTTAGTGTTCTTTGAGGGGGTGAACAAACATGTGGACAAGGGGGATCCAATAGATATTATTTACCTTGACTTCCAGAAAGCTTTTGATAAAGTTCCTCATCAAAGGCTCCTAAGTAAGCTCAAAAATCATGGGATAGAAGGACAAGTCCTTTTATGGATCAAAAACTGGCTAGTTCATAGAAAACAGAGAGTGAGTGTAGGTGGGCAATTTTCTCAGTGGAGGGTGGTAAGCAGTGGGGTACCGCAGGGATCAGTACTTGGTCCACTGCTTTTTAACTTGTTCATTAATGATTTGGAGATGGGAGTAAGCAGTGAAGTGGCTAAATTTGCGGATGATACAAAGTTGTTCGGGGTGGTGAAAACCAGTGAGGATTGTGAGGCACTCCAAGGGGATCTGTCAAGGATGGGCGAGTGGGCGTCAACATGGCAAATGGGGTTCAATGTGGCCAAGTGCAAGGTGATGCACATTGGAGCCAAAAATCCTAAATATAAATACACATTGATGGGGTCTGAACTGGCAGAGACTGAGCAAGAGAGAGATCTTGGAGTTGTAGTGGATAACTCACTGAAAATGTCGAGACAGTGTGTGACTGCAATAAAGAAGGCCAATGCTATGCTGGGGATTATTAGGAAGGGTATTGTAAACAGATCAGCCAATATCATAATGCCGCTATATAAATCAATGGTGCGACCTCATTTGGAATACTGTGTGCAGTTCTGGTCACCACACCTTAAAAAGGATATTATAGCTTTGGAAAAAGTGCAGAAAAGGGCAACTCGAATGATAAAAGGGTTGGAACACTTTCCCTATGAGGAAAGGTTAAAGCGCTTAGGGCTCTTTAGCTTGGAGAAAAGACGACTGAGGGGTGACATGATCGAGGTTTATAAGATTATGCATGGGAAAGAGCAGATAGAGAAAAAGGTACTTTTCTCCCTTTCTCACAATACAAGAACTCGTGGGTACTCCATGAAACTGCTGAGCGGTCGGGTTAGAACGGATAAAAGGAAGTACTTCTTCACCCAAAGAGTTATTAACACATGGAATTCACTGCCACAGGACGTGGTGGCGGCTACAAGCATGGACGGCTTCAAAAGGGAATTAGATAAGCATATGGAGCAGAGGTCCATCAGTGGCTATTAGCCACAAGGTATAGATAGGGGCTCTGGGGCAAGTGATGCTCTGTCTTCTTGGTGCTTGGGGGGGGTCAACAGTGGGAGGGCTTCTAATGTCCTGGCCCCACTGCTGGACCTCCTGATGGCACTGGTATTTCTGGCCACTGTGTGACACAGAGTGTTGGACTGGATGGGCCTTTGGCCTGATCCAACATTGGCGTCTCTTATGTTCTTATGTTTTTATGTAACATAGAACATGCACACACTCATTTTATCCTGCTTTTTGAAAGGCCACTAAGGAAGGAGGTAAAAATATAAGGTGCTTGGGGCTCCTGAATACAAAAGGCTTCATTCCTATCACAAGAAATAATGTACTACCTTCAAGGCTGGAAATCTGATGTCTTTAGTAAGGCAAAGGATATGATTTGCTGGTGGCACTGGGTTCTACTGTATGGCATAAAAAGAAAGATGCTGGGACTACACCAGCCTGGAAACTGTGCCCTCTAAAAACTTGTCTCTTTTCCCCAGATGTGTAAGTACATGTTAAGGCTATTCAATATAAAGTGCATTTCAAGAGCCTCCCAGGACACATCAAAAGAGTATTTAATATTTATTTATTCAAATTTATATCCCGCCCATTCCAGCCTAGGCCAGCTCAGGGCAGCTTACATAAAATCAACAAAAACATTTAATAATATAATAAACCTTTAAAACAATGTTAAAACAATTATAAATCCCTAATAGCTGCTAGATTCCAGTAGTAAGTTCATGATGGCTACCAACAGCTGTCTCTCTTCCCATGGCTAGCTCGCAGGTCTTCTATAGTTGTCTTCAGATATCTTTCCGGCTGCTGGTACAGGCTGTTAATATACATTCCAGAGCAGCGGGCTTCTTTCCTAATTTTTAATAGTTAATATTACCTTAAAGACTAATAAAATTTGAAATGAGCAGTAACTCACAAAAGCTCACACCTGCCACAAATTTTGGTAGTCTTCAAAGTGCTAGTGGACTCTTGCTCTTTTCTATAGTTACAGACAGACTAATAATGCTACCCATCTTACTATTATGTTGGTATTGTACCATGCTTTGAATATTTAAGAACAGTGAAGTTCCCATTCTCAAAGCTATAGAAACAATTTCTGATTTTTCCAGTTTTAATCTCTCATTGAAACAGAATTGATGGTATAGTGTCTAGCTGAGGTGGAACTGATATTGACAAAGAACAATTATGGAAGCAGCCCCGGGGGCTGAAATTCTATTCAATTTGTTTGAGACTGCAGTAATCAAGAATGTCCCTTACATCAGATGCCTTGTTATCAGATTTCATACCACCTCTACCTCACTGGCCATAGTTTGATGTAACATTCCACCTTTGATGTAACCTTTCTTGAATTTTTTTCTCACTCTATCTAGATATGTTGAATATTACCAAGTTATATGGATAAATTAGAATAATTCATAAGGAAAGGGTCTTCTAAAAATAGATGGTAGTTCTTTGACTTTTAGCACTGATAAATGATACCAAAAGGATATGTGTGTCAGTCTGTGGGATAGTATGGGTATTGGTACCACCATCAATTGGTACCACCCAAGTACACATTGGAGTTATTCTCAGAAAACCTGTGCCTTCTGTAACATATCTGATAAATTACAGAAGAAGAAATATGCTGTTTATCCAGTCTGATTACACTGCTTGGAGGAGGAGGAGGAGATTGGATTTATACCCCGCCCTTCACTTGGAGTCTCAGAGCGGCTTACAAACTCATTTCCCTTCCCCTCCCCACAACAAAAACCCTGTGAGGTGGGTGGGGCTGAGAGAACTCTTGACAGAAACTGCTCTTTTTCAAGGACAGCTGTGCCAGAGCTTGTGACTGACCCAAGGTCACATCAGCAGGTGCAAGTGGAGGAGTGCGGAATCAAACCCGGTTCTCCCAGATTAGGGTCCGCACACTTAACCACTACACCAAACTGGCTTGTTGTATTACACTGTATTACACATTGTTGTTTTAATTGTGTAATCTGCCTTGAGTCTCAGCAAGGAAGGTGGACTATAAATGAAGAAAATAAATAAACTGGGAAATGTGTTTCTGGGAGTCCAAACTCTTCAGCAAAGGAAAATAGAATATTGACCAATAATTAGCCTTCTCTACGAATGGAGCAAGAATTTCATTGCTTAATTGCATATGCTTAAATGATTTTAAATAAGTGCTTATTAGCACTCATAAATTTCCATTAGTGCATTTCACCGATTCTATGAATGTGTTACTGAAAGATTATAATTTCTGTGACTAATTTAATAAGAACCCAGAAGCAGAAACACTTGCTCTTTGATTGGAATAGGTAACCTTTAAAATAGAGCTTCTAGTTACTGGCTGCTCTCCATGCCTTGCAAAATAATAACAGTCAATGATAATTATCACATGAATAAAAAGGAATTTTCCAAAAATCCCAAGGCACTTAAGATCAGTTACTGATTAATAAAATGTTCCTACAAAATTGTAGAAGGCGGAAAATTAACCTGTCACTTGGATTGATTACAGATAAACAACTGAAGAATAACATCCCTGATATCACCGTTGTAGAAAAAATGAGAAATAGGGTTTGGATCATTGACACTGTATTCCGAGGAGACAGCAGAATACAAAAGAAAGAACAGGAGAAGATCACAAAATACCAAGACCTACGAATAGAGTATCTGTGGGAGAATAAGGTGACCATTGTGCTAGTTGTCATTGGAGCCCTTGGAGCAGTGCCTAGAAGTGTCAAGAAACACCTAGACATTCTGGGTATTGAGCAAATAACAGCAGCTCAACTCCAGAAGACAGTGTTGCTTGGAACAGTGAGAATCCAGTGAAGATACATCTACAATTCCCAAGAACTTGGCTATATCTCAACTTGTAGAACATCATCTACCAGCCAAATATCTGACTATGACAATTCGTCGTCGTCGTCGTCATCATCATCATCATCATCATCATCAAGAAACAACAAAACTAGAGAGATACAGAAGCAACCTGCTCAATAAAATATCATAGGCCACATTAATGCTCAGATTCAGTTTTATGGAGTAACAGTTTCTTCTATCATTAGACTAACACTTAAAGGGTCTGTCCCATGGAGAACAAGAAATTTGATTTGCAGGAGATAATACTTGAAAGAAGGAGAATTCCTTTCATGTTTCTGAGCCTCATGAATGTGAGAGTGCTATATAAATTAACCTGTAGCATTAATAACTTTATGGATCTTTTCATATCATTTGCAAAAGGTCAAGATTGTGGAGTTGTAAATGAGTCATATTAACCTTTTTCTGCCGCTTGTATTAATCTTTCACTCTTCTTTCAACTGTAATTCAGAGTACTGATACTTAAATATGGAGGTCAGAACCAAGGCATAAGCTACAGGAGCCTTCTGAATTGGTCACCATGCAACATAGTATGAAAGTCTCTATATCAAAAACACAGATCATAGATAGGTACCTTATTGATTTCTGCATTCCTGTATATATAGACTTTCAGCCCTTGAGAGAACTGCAAAATGGCTGCAAATTGAGAACCACATTAAATGGCTCCCTCTGGCAGATGTCTCCATGTGTCAAGCTTTTTCTGTGGTTTGTCCCATGGAACTGAAAACAGTTTCTGACTGGTCTGTGGTAGCATTGGAAAGTTCCCCAATATACACAGGAGCTTGCATCACATAAACAGCTTGCTGAATGGAAACAAGCACGACAGAGAACAATTTAAGTATTCCATATTTGGCAGCCATTTTTCGTCCACCAGCCCTGCAATTAATTTTACTGAATTTATTCCCAATTTTACCTTTTTGGGGCCTTTAGTTATTTTTAACTAATAAAAAGTAAATATGGCAAGATCTGAACAAATAGAAGTATACACAAATATCCATGAATGATTATGCGAGACCACGCTGCAAATAATTTCTTCTTTTTTTTAAAAAAAATTGTTTTATTCACAATTACATATTTCTAACATCAACATCAAAAACAGATTAAATAGGGTAGGCGGAGCCAGCGGCTCATGGCGGACGTTTAGTTTCTGTGCTCCCGACCCCTTCTCCCTTACTTCTACTTTAAACTGGTACTCAATGCCTCCATGTCGAGAAAAAAACAGAAAAGCCGCCGGGATTGCTGTAGACAAACTTCGAACAGATAAAGAATCGGTACGTACCTTTTTTCCTAAAATAACCCCCTCCACGCCTCTGACTCCGGCTTCTCCAATTACACCTAAAATGGTGGCCAATACTACTCCAAACAAACAGGATGATCCCATAACATGAAGGGATATATCTGAGCTAAAACAAGATATTATAAACTTGATGTCTACTCTTGTGTCGAAGCTCTTACAACCACTACAAAATTCTATTCAAGATATTGCAAAGGAAATAACGGAGGCAGCTAAGGTGGCTGAAAATGCAACCGAAATGATGCTGACCCTCCAAGATGAAGTAAGAACTCTTCAATCATCTGATCATGCCATGTTTAATAAAATCGCTGTGCTAGAGAACAGATGGTGACAATACAATTTAAAATTTCGCGGCTTTGAGGAGGGGGCTGAAGAGTCTACTGACTTGGCTGTATTTATGTCGGGCTGGCTTGCTAACGCCCTCGAGCTTGAAGAGGGGATCGCTCCAGCACTGGTGCTAGCACAACAATTAGGCCCCTTAGCGATGGCCTGTAAGGATAGACCATGCGACATCCTGGTCCAATTCATTTATCAATGTTCAAGAGACAAGGTCCTAAAGGCTGCAAGAGAAAAAGGATCTCTGATCTTCAAGGAACAAAAAATTATTGTATTGTTGGATCTGGCTCCGGAAATCTTAGAAAAATGACGCAAGCTCAATTAAATGAGTCAAAAATCCGATTTAGATGGTCTCCAACATCTGATATAAACATCTACAAAAATGGCCTACTATACCAAGCTTCAGACGGAGGCTCTGGAAAAGCTCTACTCCTTGCAATAGGAATAAAACTCACTAAAAGAGAAGAAGATGATCTCCTGACAACTTGAATGCTTACAACTAACTATATGGGAAGAGTTTCTTGCTGACATCAAAAGACTTTGGTAACCTGAATTAAATGTTATTTACTCTTTTCAAGCTCCTTATATTGAAATCTATTCGTATCATCAGAATACAAGTTCTTTCTTATATGGGTTAAAATTGATACCAAATAACGAGGTATATATATTTTTATAAACTTTTGAATGGTTATTGGATTTAGACCATTAAGATTTAAATATGATGTTATAACAGTTCTTATTTAAACCTTTACTTACATATTATATTAACTATACCATAAAAGGTGTTGAGTTTTATCATAACTTAAAGAAAATGGGGGAGGGGGGAAGGTAGAATGATATAACAATTTTATAAACATTGTACATCCCCACCCAGATTTTATGTTTAATATACAGTGTATCTAGCAGGAGTGACAGGATTGTACACTCCTTTTATTGTCCTGGAGTACGACAATCTTCTAGATACAAACCCTTTTGAAGGGGTTTGGATGTGTTCTATTTTCAGTTTTTGTTTAAAGAAAGGGGAAGTTTTATTGTTAGTATTAATAGTTTGTATTTCTCAAGACAGAAGTGGTATTAGTTACATTTGGAAATTTTATTTTAGTAATTAGTTTAGAGTATTGATGCAACAAATTAAAATCTCTACTTGGAATGCTCAAGGCCTAAACAACATCATAAAAATAAAAAGAGCCTCAAATTTAGGGACTAAAGAAAAAGCTAATATTCTTTGTATCCAAGAAACCCATCAAAAATGCAGATAAACCAGTTTTAAAGACAAAATGGTTCAACAGGGGGACTGCTATTTTGATCTCTAAGAATATACCATTTCAATGTAAAAAAACTGAAGTTGATCCTAAGGGGAGATATATTTTTATACAGGGAGAAATATTTGGAGACTCAATAACTATTGCATCAGTATATACTCCTAATGTTGATCAAATCCTTTTTTAAAAAAACAACTTTGAAAAGGTTTTTGAATTTTAAGCAAGGAGAACTCATAATTGGTACTGATTTAAACTATATTGTCAATCCGAATATTGACAAAACTTACACAACATTGTACCACAAGGAAAAGCATTGGAAACTTACTGAACTTGATGATGTTTTTAATTTTTTTGATTTAGCAAATGTATGGAGAGTTATAAATCCAAGTAATCCTTTTATTCCCCGAGACATCAGGTGTACTCCCGTATTGACTATCTTTTGGTTACCAAGGCAATGATTTTTAAAATAGTTGTCAGAAATTGGTCCTAGCATGCTTTCAGATCATTCTTGGGTTACATGTATGTTAGATAAACAGCAAAATAATGACAAAGGATTTGTTTGGACTTTGAACAGTCTTTTATTGCAGAATGAGATTATATGTGAAGACATTAAAGAAAAAATTATTGAATATTTCAAATATAACGCCGACTGTCCAGCTTCACAAATTTCTATCTGGGAGGCCTTTAAAAGGCCTTCATGAGAGGTCATTTAATTTCAATGGCTTCTTCCTATAAGAAAAATAGACAAAATGTTGTTAGTGAATTGCAATCTAAAATGAAAAGTTTAGAATTAAGTCATATGAAATATGGAGGTAAAAAAAGTTTACGAAACTCCTGCAAGAAAGAAAAAAAATGGATCTTCTAGAAACGGCACAGGTACAAAAGCAACTCTTATATTTGAAGCAAAAATTTATTACTAAAACTCCAAAATCAATTAAGATTCTGAAACATAGAGTAATGCAAAAACATCATCTACATTGATTTATGCAATACGAGATGATAAAAATAACATTCAACTTACACCTAAAAACATAGTTGCAGTATTTGCAGATTTCTATTCTAAATTATATACGTCAGGCAATCCATCAAAATTAGATATTCAAGAATATTTGAACTCTATCCAGTATAATAATAAAATATCGCAAGAACATAAGGGCATCTTAGACCAACCTGTTACAATAGAGGAATTAAATGATATTTTTACTTCTATGAAAAATAACAAAGTCCCAGGAAGAGACGGGTACCCTGTGTATTTAGATCTGAAATAAGTAATCACCTTTTAAAAACCATAAATCATGTATTGTGCACAGGCGCTATTCCTGAATCCTGGACAGAAGCAAGGGTAATTGTTATACCGAAACCTGGTAAAGATCCACTTCTTCCGACCTCATATCATCCTATATCTATATTGAACTCAGATTTTAAAAAAATTTCTTCTATCCTTGCATCTAGACTGAATAAAATTATAACAAAATACATACATAAAGATCAAGCCGGCTTCATGCCAGGCCGCAATATAACTGACAATATAAGGAAAATATTAAATATTATAAAAAAGAAACCAAAAAGATTAACTCTGCAATTCTCTCAGTTGACACAGAGAAAGCATTTGACAGGGTTGAGCCCAAGTATCTTATAGAGTTATTACAACACATGAATTTTGCCCCCAAATTTCTTCAAGCTGTGCAAGCAATTTATAGGAAACCTAAAGCTCAAATTTCAGTAAATCAATGTAGTTCATCAAACTTATATCTCCAGAGAGGTACCCGCCAGGGGTGCCCACTCTCCCCAATATTATTTGCTATTTCTCTAGAACCCTTGTCATATGCTATACGAGATGATCCGACAATAAAAGGCATAAATATTCATTCCCATACATGCAAAATGTCTTTTCGCTGATGATGCCATTTTTTTATAAGCAGGACCCAGGAATATAATTGAAACCTTTAATCCAACAAATTAATAACTTTGGTACCATATCGGGCTTTTCAATAAATTATTCAGAATCAGAATTTTTTCCTATATGGATGTCCACCCAAGGTTTAGAGAGATTAGATAGACAATACTCTTTTAAACAAGTTTCTACGCATTGGAAACATCTTGGTATTAATATACCTCTGAATTTGGACAATTTGTATAATTGTAATTTTAAGCCTTTGATACATAAAATGAAAACTAAGTTTCAGGACTGGCAAAAATTACATTTTTCTCTTTTAGAAAAAATTAATCCTTTCAAAACAATGATTTTACCCAAATTCCTTTTTTTGTTTCAAAATTTACCAATCGAGACCCCAGTTAAATATTTTAAGGATTGGAATGGTAGCCTATCAAAATTTCTTTGGAATAATAAAAAGGCAAGATTGAAGATATTATTACTGAATAAACCAACTGCAAGAGGAGGTCTAGCCTTACCATCTGTAGTTAAATATTATGAGGCTGCTCAACTAAAAGCTATAATTTATTATGCTGATGCCCAATGCGAAAAAACATGGACACAAATAGAAAGCCATTTAATGTTACCAGATATTTTACATGAAGCAATCTGGAATACTCCTAAAGATAGGAATAGAATGAAATATTGTAATAGATTTATAAACCATACCCTGAAAATATGGGAGAAATATAGATCTATACTGACCCCAGGTATATCTCCCATTGCAGCTTTCTTAGGACAGCATTGGTTTCCCCCAGGTAGAATGTTTTCAGATTATGCTAACCTAAGAGTAAAAAATATATTTAAATTCAGAGATATTTTAATTAAAGGGAAAATCGCAACTTTACAACAATTTCAGAATAAATATAATATTGAAATAAACTGGTTACAATATCAACAAATAAAACACATGTATACAGAAATCCTCAGATTTATCTCGGACATTAAATCACCTTGAGAAACTAATTATAAGATCTAGCAACAACACCAAAGGAGCTATATCGATTATATATACTATGCTTAATGAAAAAACACGGGCACTTAAATCCACACCACAACAAGCCTGGGAAAATGACCTTAATGGTCTAATTGATGATAAAATCTAGAATAAAATGATGATAAAATTTAGAATAAAATCTAGAATAGAATTCATTTCATATGACTACTAATAACTTAGCAATTACGATGCAATCTTTTAAGATATATTCACATTGGTATTTAAAACCTACCCGACTATACCATTGTAAGTTTAAATTGTCTCCGTTATGTTGGAAGGGATGCGGTATGAAAGGAACATTCATCCATTGTTGGTGGTCATGCCAAGCTGTGAACCAATTTTGGTCGGTTGTTGCAGCAGAAATATCCAAAATAACAGGTCAAGATTTGCCGTTTACACCTGAAGCAATGCTCCTTAATATTTGGACGGATTTACCATTAACTAAAGAAAAAAGATAATTGATTGCAATTTTATTATCAGCTGCGAAAACCCTGATAGCCCAAAACTGGAACCAAGTTAAAGTACCTTCCATAAAACAATGGGCTTTAAAATGTTGGGACCTAGCAGCAGCAGACAAAATTGCGACGCAGATATTTGCTGCCTATTCCCCGACTCTATCAAACAAATTCTTAAAATAGATGGTTTTCATATTTTGAGTATGTAACTAATACTCCTAATCTTTTATATGTTGCCTGATAGATATCTTCAATCTATTAAGATTTGAGGTTTGAAAGGTGTATTTTTCTGTTTGTAAAAAGATGGTATATTTCTTATATTGATGTAAAGATAGAGTGTATTTTTTATACATTCTTTTGACGGGCTGAGCATAAAGGATAATTGAAACTTTTTTTGGCAAACAATTTCAAAGTTTTGATATTATTTGTATATATTTGTATGTTCTAGTTGAAAAATTTAAAAAATTATGTTAAAAAAAGATTAAATAATAATTAATAGCACTATCAGAATGAAGATTTGTAACATAACAAGATACAAAGCATACCAGGAGAAACAAGGTTATCCAACAAATAACAATAACTACCAACCACTCAATATAGTATGTGTATAGTATCTAAAATCGAAGCATATTTTTCAGTTGCTGACAAGAAAAGGGAACCATATTGGAACAAATTTTGACGTATAAGAGACTGTGTCCTTCAATAAGATGGAGCTGGTAAGTTTGTCCATTATGCAAAACTCACATACTTTACTCATCCTGCAAATAATTTCTGCCCTTGAGAAAACTGCAAAATGACTGCAGAATAAACTGCTCCCTCTGTCAGATGTCTCCAATACTGGAGTTGGTGCTGGAAATCATTCCTCAATTAATTTTTTTCAGTTTCACATTAGACTGCAAACCAATTGCGATTATTAACAGGTCCCAAATCTTTTGATATCATGCTTGGTTAGTGAGCATTTTTGTACAGTGTTTTGCCTGTAACAAATATAAGATGAAATGGCCAGTTCTATGTTTATCATTTTTAACATTCCTATCCCCAATCACCTTCTGTGTACTATGAATTTTCCATGGGTGAGTTCAAACAAGCATCTGAGGAAATGACAGCCTTGGTTTCTCACTGTTTCAGCATGACCTACGTAGTTGTCTGAAAGCTTTGACATGTGACAGATTTACACTAAGAATGTGACTCATCATCTCCTGGCACAAGCTCAATGAAGATTCCTAGGAGAAGATGACTTCAATCTCCGCACATATCTCTGATATGTCTGAGCATTCAAATGATGGTCTCAGTGTCAGCAAATGTATTCAGGAACACCATCAGGACACCACTCGCCTCTTTAGCTGCTTATCTGAAGCTACACATAGCACATTCATAGTACAAGTCTGGCATGTGAGGGCATGATGTTAAGAATGGAGGAAATTTACCTTCAGTGGTTGTTTTTACTTTTCTAGGTACCATGGGACTTTCAGAAAGGAAAATGGACAGAGCTGTCAACCTAGCAAATGCTAAATAAGTTACATGTTATGATTATATGATCATATGTATGCACCTGTTGAAGCCAGACAAAGCATCACAACTTGCATACAGCCTGCAAGGGTTGGATGGTGAAGCACAGCACATGTAGACAAAGCAGTTATAAATAATTCACTGAGAGAAAAGCTACTGGGACTAGCTATTTCAATTCATGCTATTTTATTTTGGGAAGAATAAAAAATAAAAGTGGCAGCACATAGTCACAGCAGGCAACTGGCAGATACAAGCAACATTTCAGTGACATTGAGCTCTGCAAACCAAAGTGAGCTGGTTCTTGTTATGAATTGTTGACAGGATGACAATGAAAGAGCAAGAAGATTAATTTACAAATTGACTCCATGCTGCTTTCCCACTCAATCTACACACATCTGGCCTTTCACGTTCACCATTTTATGGGTCGTTAATTATCCTGGATATATTTCTAGTGAAGCTCAGAGTTTCATGCATATGTTTTTCTTATGGTCACTGATTGCACCTCAAAGGAGCCATCGTTATCTGGGAAGAAATTCTCCCCAAATCCATCAGGACCTCAAAATTAGTACTGGCTGTATCTGCTCATTTCTTTTTTTTTCTTTTTTCTTTTTTTATAAAATTTTTTATTTCATAAAACAACCCAACACCAACACCACCCTAGTGCAAATTCCAGGCATTTGAGACATCAAAAAGAATTCCATACATTGTTATATCCCAATCAAACTCTGTACAACTCTAATACTCTAATACCCTTCCATAATAATCTTATACTCAAATTAACCTCTCAAGTTCCTATTAACTGACTAATCACCCCAAATTTTTTAAACTTTCCCATATACCCCGCCATCCTTCTAAACCAGACCTCCTCTTGGTCTTTAACCTTTAACCCATTCATTCTACGTATCTTCATTGTAAGATACTCTAAAATTATTATATTATTCATTTTTTCCCTCCAATGATTAATCGTCAGTTCCTGAGCATCCTTCCAATTCTTTGCAATCACTTGTCTTGCTGCTACTAACATCAAATTTATCCATTTACCTTCTTCTTTCACCCTTAACCCGATACCATCCAAACTAATAAGTGCCATTGCTTTAGATATTCCAACCCTCCTTCCCACAATCCCCAACATTTCCATACTAATCTGATCCCAAAATTTCTTTACCAAAGGACAATCCCACCACATATGACTGAACGTTCCCACTTCTCCACATTTCCTCCAACAATTTTTACTCCCCAATTTCGAAATATAGCTCAGCCTAACCGGTGTATAATACCATTTCTGTATCATCTTCAAACCCTGCTCCTGTATTACCCTAGACGTTGCAACGAAAGGAGGTAACCTAAAAATCATATCCCACTCTTCATCCAAAATTTTACATTGAAGATCTGTTTCCCAATATTCCTTCAAAACTTCTCTCGGTGATTTCCCTATGACTAATAATACCTTATACAATTTTGACACTATTTTTGCCTTATCTTTCCCATATTCTCTCACCAATTTTTCAAACGGAGTAGTAATTCTCTTCCCCATCTGATTAATTTCTTCTTCCTTCAGCAATGAGGAAATCTGACTTTTTTGCAACCAATTCATCTTATTCAACACAATATTCTCTTCTTCCATCATCCCGTCTGTTCCCCATATCTTTTTTAACTCCTTAATACTAATTTCTTTTAATGCATCTCCTATTTCCTTTGACATTGATCCCCTCAATGGGGTAAATTTATCATAATACCACATTTTTGTAAGAGGTGATATCCCCGGAGTAAGCTCTTTTTTCCACTTCTCCCACACCATATAAGGCCCCAGAAATGTCGATAATTCATTACCTATCTTCCTCTTCCTATTCTTCCTATCAAACAAACTTTCCTTTCCTCCTACCACCTCTAAATTTTCCCGCTCTATCCAACCAAGATCCTCTCCTAACTCTCCCTCCAACCAAATCATTAAATGCCTTAGTTGATATGCATCATAATAAATACTAATATTGGGAATCCCCCATCCCCCATCTTTTATTCCATAATACCTATACCTACCAGCTGTCCTTGGTTTCTTAGATGCAAACACAAATCTATCTATAGCTCCTTGCCACCTCTTCAATATATATACTGGTATATGCCAAGGTAATACATAAAAAAGGTAAGTCAGCCTAGGAACTAAAAACATTTTAACCATCGCAATTCTTGTACTAATCGAATCTTTCCACTTCCCCCATTCTCTCATTTTGGCTTGTATTCCACTCCAAATTCTTTTGTAATTATACTCAAATGTTTTTTTCCCATTTCTAGGAATATTTACCCCTAAATACTTCACCATTTTATTTGCTATGGGGATACCCAAAGTTTTAGAAGCCAATAATTGTATATTCGGTTTGACATTAAAACACATCATTGATGATTTTGAGAAATTCACTTTTAACCCTGACACCTCTTCAAATTCCTGTAATATCTTTTTTAGTGGTACTGCTGCAGATTCTAGATCCTTAATTGTCACCATCATATCATCTGCATACAATGTTAAAAGATTCCCATCCACTTTCCCTTTTCCTGGAACTTCAAAACCTATTATTTCTTCATTCTTTTTTAATTTAAGCACCAACGGTTCCAATGCCAAAATAAATAACATGGGGGATAGTGGGCACCCCTGTTTCGTACCACTCATTACTTGGACAAACCTCTCTGCTAATCCACCAACTCCTACCATCGCCTTAGACTTAGTATATATTGCCTCTATCATATTTTGAAATTTCTCCCCGAATTTATACTTTTGAAATATATTTTTCATATATGTCCAATCAACCGAATCAAAAGCTTTATATATATCCAACGCCAAAAGCGCAAGAGGCACCCCTTTATTTTTAGCTAAATAGACCATTCCCATCACCTTCCTAACCGCCTCTACCAAGTACTTCTGAGGCATAAACCCAAATTGATCTTTCCCTATCAAATGTATTATACATTTTTTGAGTCTCATTGCCATAAGTTTTGCAAATATTCGATAATCCATATTGGTAATAGAAATTGGCCTATATGAATCCCTTAAAGTCTTATCTTTCCCCGGTTTAGGAATTAGCACCAACCTCGACTCCAGCCATGTAGGTGGGGTAGTAGATCCATCCAAAATTCCCTGAAACAATTCAGTCATATGTGGCACCAATATATCCTTAAAGTGCTTATAAAACACCGCATTAAACCCATCCAGTCCAGGTGCAGATTGCCCATTCATAGATTCTATTACCATCTTAACTTCTTCTTCAGTTATCATCTTATCTAGTTCTTTCCTATGTTCCTCACTCAATTCTGGGAGTTCTATTTCCTTACAAAATTGTTCTATATCATAATTTTTAATTCCCTTATTTGCATACAATTTATTATAAAAGTCTACAAATTTCTCCAATATCTTTTTAGGTTCCGTTTCCAACACCCCTTTATCATCCCTAATCGCTCTTATATTCTTTCTTACTTGAAAATTCCTAATTTTATTTGCTAATATCTTCCCTCCTTTCCCTCCAAACTCATAGTACTTCTGTTTACTATACCATAGTTTCAAAATAGTCCTATTAACATCTAAGACATTCATCTCTTCTCTTTTCCTATTTATTTGTTCCCTATCCTTCCTATTCTTGGATTTCCTAAATTTCTCCTCCAATATCCTAACTTCTTCTTCTATTTCTTTAATCTTCCTATCTTTACCTTTCTTCAATCTCACTAAATTCTGCACACACACTCCTCTAATAGTAGCTTTCATTGCTTCCCATGTTGTTGTTAATGAAGTCTCTAAATTTCTATTTTCCACAAAATATCTTTCTATTGCTTCTTTAATATTACTCTTGCTTACTTCATCTGCGACTAACCATGGGTTAAATTTCCAGCTATAAGGCCTATTAAAATGACCTACTTGCAAAAAGACAGAAACAGGAGCATGGTCTGTAATCTTAATCATTCCAATACCCTCCCGCACCTCACCCAGGGGGATGGCGTCCCCCCGCGTCCCCCCCCAATGACCCCTGATTGCGATGAATGGAACAAAGACTGTCACTCTTCACCCATACATGGTTAAGCTTAACATGTGATGTATATGTGATATGCTCCAGTTATGCTTTGGGAGCACCTACTGATGACCAGAGTGAAGCTACACATTGCTTCCAGGAGCACCCCAACCCCACCAGACTGTGCTTAGTTTCCCAACCCCTACACACCCAATCCCATTCTACCCATCCAAGAGAAAAAAAGTATGCCACTACTCCTGGCATATCTCTTGTATTTGAAACACTTCCCAATATGCATTCACCCACCTTCCTACTCCATTCATACACAACCCATACACCTCCTATACTCCATTCTTTCAACCATTCCACAATCACACAAACCACCCATACCAGCAACATACCAACTACCCTCCATACACCCCACACTACCCCATTCATTCCCCTTTTCACACCAAGCAACCAACTACCCCTAACATCCATACTGGGGGGGGGAACAAAGCACCACTTCCAATAAATATAAACTGAAAGCTGTCCATGTTGAGCTATTCCGGTTCTTTTATCTTCTTTCCTTCTTCATTAGTCCTTCATTTCTTGATCATTTCTTAGGCTTGACCCTTTCTCTGAAATCCCAAGTCTTCTTTTCAGCCTTATTTTTGTTTCTCTTCTTCTGTTTCTGAGTGTTCTCGGTGTTCTGTTCCCGATCACTTTCTTCTTCTGAGTCCCCATCAGAAACTTGTTTGTAATCCCTAGGCAGCTGCAGTCCCACATGTTTAAATAAGGCCACCATTTGCTTCTGATCTTCTGCAAACAAAGTTTCTCCTTTATATACCATTCTCAAAGCAAAGGGTGCTATTCTCCAAGTATAATTCAGTCCCTTCTCCTGCAGCACTCTAGTAAACATTCTTAAATTCCTCTTCCTTTTAATTGTTTCTTGTGAAAGATCCTCAGACACCAACACTTTTTTATCCACATACCGCAACTTATCCAATTTATCCAAAGCTTTCATATCCTTGAGCACCTGCTCCTTTAATGCATATTTTCCAAAGCACATTACCACATCTCTAGGCCATATCTTCTCGGCTGTCTGCTTCCCCACACGGTGAATACGATCAAACACTTCCTTTGTAATTCCTAAATCCGGGAGCAATTCAGCCATCCATTCAATCACCTTCTCCATTTCCTCTGTTTCTGGTATATTTTTCAGCCGTAGGTTCGACCTCCTGGCCCTATTTTCCAAGTCCATTAATTTATCTTTAAAATACTCATTATGCTTTTCCAGTTGTCTGGACTGTTTTTGTAGCATGGTAATTTTCTTCTCATTCGCCTGAGCCATTTTCCACGTACAATTTAATGTCTCCGCCATGGACTCCACGGCATCTGCTAATTTAGATATTTTTTCATCTACAATCTTAGTAACAGCCTTGGTAATGCTTTGTTTGGCTGCTTCAACGGCCTTCCTAACTTCTAGTTGAAAGTCCTTCGGCCTCATTACCTCCCTTTCTACTTCAGAGTCAGACGAGGCCATGATAATTCTCCCCCACTCCACTCCTTAATTATCTGCTTGTCTTACTGCCAAATTCCAGACGCTCTTTTTCCTCTCTCTCTTACCACAGTCAAGATTACAGGTCTTCAGCGTTTGGTTTTTGACAATCTTATCTCCAGAAGAAGGAATTTCTTTATACTATTTTCAGCTTTCCACCGGGAGCTCAGCCGCGACGCGTCTTTCCTCTCAGCCAAGCATGCCACGCCCCCGTATCTGCTCATTTCTTCACTTCAGGGAGAAGGAAGAATGGAAGCAAATAGGCCCTTGGTGTCATTTCACAGTACGTTTTTTAAAAGCCAAATTCACCAGCAGTGACACTTTGCTGTCCTTCAGGGGATGTTTCTTTAAAGTATGACACTCCTGTGACAGTTGGAAGAGCAGTAGCCGAAGATGCCTCTAACTCAGGTTTGGTTAATGAGCCAGTTTTTGAGACAATGGGACCCTGAGAAGTGGAAGTGACCAACTTCTCCTGTAGCTTTACCTTTCTTCATTTGGCCTGACCTTTTTTGTTGAAGATTAGCAGCCTATGGCAAGGAACTGATATTAGACTCCACAGACAAAAAACGTGAAAAATGAAAAATGTAGCTGACAAGGTTGTGAGTGTCAGGATTTGCCAAGCAGAATTGGCAAGCAGATATGCACACACACACACACACACACACAAATCTCCAGGTAATTTCCCATCCTAGCCTGAGCTCTGCAAGTTCTGTGATATGTGTCAAAAATATATGTGTAGGCTTTGTTCCTGATCACTTTTCTAGGATTCCTGATGATGAGGGCAAAGCTACATGAACAATGTGTACACATGGAGGTTCTGTGCCACAGCTGCAATGAATACATCTAGACAAGGGGTGCGGCTGCTCCCACCTCTGTTCATAGAACAGCATTACATAGAACTAGTATTACTCAGACTATCAGACTCTGGGGGCAAATGAGAGAATTCTCCAAGGCGTTCAGGCTGCCATATCTAGCACCTGCTTCTCATTTTGTCCTCAAACGTAGCTCAGACTTATTCCATGAGCTTTGTGGCTGAGTGGAGCCTCCCTTGTCCACTAGAAGAAATCCAGCCTGCTAGATTTTTGTCAGTACTAAGTCAAGTAAGTAAAGGACAATAGAGTATCACACAAAACATTAACAAGACCAACCAAGCTGGGGGGACTGGCTTTGCCAGATCTTTTTTTCTACCACGAAGCTACAACGAGGGCTCTTTTTGTAGCAGGAACTTCTTTTCATATTAGGCGACACATGCCTAATGTAGCCAAGAGCTTACAGTAGCCCCTGTTAGAAGAGCTCTGTAAACTCTGGGAGGATTGGCTACATTAGGGGGGTGTCGCCTAATATGCAAAGGAGTTCCTGCTACAAAAAGAGCCCATTACAACCCATTTTATCAATCAGATTGGAAATCCATAGAAGAGTCCTATCTTGGATCTGTCCCATTTCAGTCACTTGGGAGACACAATCAAAGAGACCCAAATCAATCATACAAAATGTATATCACTTATGGGCAGAGTGTCCACCATAAAAATTAATATACTTGTAAGAAAATTTATTTGGCAAGAGAAAAGAGCACGGATTAAATTGAAGTTTTTAAGAGAGAAAAAGACTAGAGGTGGTCTTGGCTTACCTGACTGGAATCTTTATTATCAAGCAGCAGCTTTGGGATGGATAAGAGAATGGGTCTTATTGGAAGATAAGAGATTATTAAAATTAGAGGGCCACGATCTACATATGGGCTGGCATGCCTACATGGGGTATGATAAGGATAAAATACAGAAAAACTTTTCCAACCATATAATAAGAGGAGAACTAATGAAAGTGTGGAGAAAAACTAAAGAAAGATTCTATACTAAAATTCCAAAGTGGGTATCACCGCTTGAAGCCTTTATAATGCCAACATTAATATCAGATAATAAAAAGATAACATATGACGTATTACTGAATGAAGATAACGAATTAAAATCATGGGAAACCTTACAACTGATGAACATTAATCTTACAAACTGGGAAAGGATACAACTAGAGATTTAAAAAATGAGTTTTTATAAATCAAAAACACAATTGGATAACATATGGTTAAAAACAGATGATAAACTGATCCAAAAAATCTACAACTTTCTGTTAGAAGAGGAAACAATGGAGGAGTGGTTAAAACCATCAATGATAATGTGGACAAAAGATATTGGATGCAGAATAAGACCAGATGAATGGGAAAAAACATGGAGATCTATCAAACTCCTAAGATCTACACCATATAAGGAGAATATAATTAAAATGTTATATAGATGGCATTGGACACCAGATAAATTACTTAAATGTTATGTTAACGTTTCTGGGAATTGTTGGAGGTGCAGAAATAACATAGGAACGTACTATCATATATGGTGGAGGTGTGAAAAAATACAAAGATTTTGGAAAAGTACTAAACACCTGATAAAAGATATTACAGGGATAGATCTACCCATATCACCAGAAACTTTCCTATTAAATATCACACCAGAAGGAATAAAATATAATGAATTATGTATTATTTTATATATAACTACAATGTCAAGAATACTTGTTGCAAAGAATTGGAAAACAGATAGAATACCAAGTAAGGAGGACACACTGAAGAAGCATGTGTGCCCACAAAAGCTTATACCTTCCTTGGTCTTAAAGGTGCCACTTTGTTCTGCTGCTTCAGACCAACACAGATACCCACCTGAATAAAAAGGGAGACTGCAAGGAAGAAATCAGAAGGAGATTGAGACTGTGAAGGACAGCCATGAAAGAGCTTGAAAAGAGTCTTATGATGTCACTGGTGACCAAAATCAAATTAATTCATGCCATAGTATTCCCTAGTATTATGTATAGGTGAGAAAGTTGGACAGTAAAGTCTACAAAGTTTATCTGTTCTCTCTGGGAGTAGAATTGTCTTTGTCTTAATTCTGAAAAGCTTCCAGAAATGGCTTTTACTTTAATTTTGCCTATGGAAGGCAGCATGGCATAGCCTATTTTTATCAGAATAAGCAGGGTGGGTAGTTGGATAGGAGACCACCAAGGAAGACTCTGCAGAGGAAGACAATGGCAAACCACCTCTGTTTCTCACTTGCCTTTAAAGCCTTTTGTTGGGGTCACCATGTCAGTTGCTACTTGGTGGCATTTAGGTACATAATTTTGCCTGTATTGGAAGAGAGGAAGGATGGCAGAATACATTGTGATGACAGGTATCCAATAGAAATATTATCTTAGTGCCACTTTGTTGTTTGCTACATGCCCCAAATCCACTCTTCCTTCTTTTTATATATATATCTTTTTTTTAACTTTTGTGATTAAAACATATTCAAATCCATCTGGACATTTCTGGAGAATACAATAAAGTTCTCTCCTATTAACAACAACTATCAAAATCAGTCAAAAATACAAATTCGACATACTTATCAGGTAAGGCACTATAGTTAGCCTTCTTATTACTAATGTAATAAAAAAATCAAAACTATTTTTTTACAAAGCATTCCTTCTTATTTGTGTTTTCTGACATTAATAGTTGTGTAGCCAATTTATCCATTGCCACTATGTCCCACAATTTTAAAAACCACTGATGTACTGTAGGAACTTCGTCTGTCTTCCACTGCTTTGCTAGTAGTGTTTTAGCAGTGATCAGCATTAATGAAATAAGTTCTCTCAAAATTGGTGTAAACTGTGTATTTGTTTTCTCCACACCACCACCACCGCCATGTCAAATGACTATTCCTTCATTTTTAAACACCAGTCCATCCTATGAACTGGCACGTTTCTTCAGCTAAGCATATATCAGCTCCCCTCCTCCCACATCATATATGGATATCAGTTACAAGCAAATTACTTGTTTATGAAACCAAATGCAATGTGGGATGGGGTGTGTTTGTGTGTGTGTGTGAGAGAGAGAGAGAGAGAGAGATTGGGAACCAACAACTGCATTAGCAACTGCAAAGTGGAGTGATATAAAAGAAAAGTAGAGACCTGAAAAATACTGTGTAGCTGTACTGGGAATTTTTTTGCCATGGAAACAACTGCAAATATTTCCACTCAGACTGAATTCCCTTTATACATGCCTTGTACTTCATGTCTGTGTCAGATGTGAATACAGGCTGGATTATTTTTTCTGGATTACTGGACAAAAGAAATACTTCTTAGGTGACAAATGCCAGCTTTCAGCTTTGAACATGAACTTGTAATTTAAGTAAAAGTCCTTGGAGTTTTCCAAGAGCTTTCATGACTGTTAGAATGCCATCTGTCAGGCTTTAGCCCTTACTGAAACATAACAGATTAGATCTTCTCAATCTATTTACCCACAACTAGTTTGGTACTCACTGGTACTGAGTACCAGCACCTTTTTAGGGGGGCTCTCCCAGGTGTTAAAGGGGGAATTGGTGAAAACTGGCACTAACTCATTTACTGTTCCTGTTCTCTCCCCACCTCATTTATGGTTTCTCCTCTATGCAGCACTCTCATCTTAATTTGGGGGGGGGGAAATCAGAAAAATTATAAACTCCTTGGGGGAGGAATCTGCCTTTTTGTTTTCTGTGAAGCATCATGTGCATTGATGGCATTATATTCATATTCAATAAGAAGGATTACATTATTTGTATATTAAAACTCTCCACAGCAATTTCTGTAATTCACTGAGATTATGTCATGAGAGTAGGGTATTGCTTTGAAACCCACACTATGAACTCTTCACTCCTGTTGAATGTACCATTACTCAGGTGAATGGCTCCATGAATATCACTCAGATCATATCTGTCAGAAGTCAGTCATCATGATGAATTAAGATTTGTCTCATTGTGTAAATCAGGGGTCCTCAAACTACGGCATGCGAGCCACAGGCGGCCCACCGAAAACATTTATCTGGCCTGCCAGCGGGGCTCGCTCGCACGTGGCCCGGAGTCGCCTCTTGGCCTGCATGCCTCCCCCCACTGCACGTCCCTGTCCCACAGGAGCACCGCGTGTGGGCTGAGTGCCACCGCACCTCTCAGAACTGCAGCCCTGGGCAGGGAACCTGGACCGGCCCAGTCGGCTCCGCAGAGGAGACGCCGCAGTGCCGCCAGCTCCAGGGCTCACATGCTTCGGCTGCCGAGTGTGCAAGGTGCACGGCGGGGGGAGCCAGCGACCAGACTGCCATGCCGGGCTTTCGAGGGCTGTTGCTACTGCCCGCCACTCCGCCTGGGACCCCGCTGGAGTGCGGGCACTGCCAGCCCACCGGGTCCTGAAGGGGTTGCCCACCAAAAGTGCCGGTGGCGGCACAAGGGAGGGGGCTGGGCGTCTCCCTCCGCTGGGTCCTTCTGTCTGTCCCCAGGAATGGAAGCGCCATGCGCGGGGCGGGCGGGCATTGGGAACCACTATTCCATAGCGGGGGGAGACCCGGTGGGGGCACGACTGCGAGGGATCCAGTGGCGCAGGGCACTGGCCAGAGGAGCTCGGTCCCGAGAGGAGGGCAGTGGGGCCATGGGGAGGCGGAGGACTTGGATTTGCCCCTGGCCGCACTCAGAGCCTGTGTGTCTGTGTGCGCATGCATGAGCGCAGAAGAGCATCGCTGCTTTCGGTCTCGGATGGTGTGAGCCACCCACCTACCGCCCCCACCGCTTGGGGCCTGCAGAGTCAGAGAAAGCGGGACCCCCCCGGGCAATGTTCCCTCTAAAGCAGTGGAGTCTTGTGAGCAAAAATTCTACTGGCATTCAAGTTGTGAGACAGTAATTTGGCTCCAGCATCTATTAGTTTGCTCTGGAGCCCTCCTTTCTGAGCTAAGACAAACATCGCTTCACCTCGAGCCCTGCAATAAGGCACTCCAGGCCTAAATTATCAGGTTACTGAAGTGGAGCGGCAGAAAGAGAGACCCTCGCTGGAGGGAAGTGTGTCTGTATTGCGGGGCTTTCCCTTTTGAAATCAAGCTGTGGCGGGGCTTCACTCGCCCTTCGCTTGGCTGCCGCTAAGCCTGCTTCCCACATGCGGCGCTTCTCCCCGCCTGGCTTCACACTGCGGTGATGGCGAGGGACATTTTTGGAGGGATCTCTCGCTCACAGTTTTAATGCCAGGAGCTCACAAGACTCCACAGGGAGCATTGGTCAGGAGTCTCTCAGAATTTAGGTGGGGAGACTCTCTTGCCAGGTGCCCTCCCCTTCAAGTTAAAGCCATCTATATCACCAAAAGGGCGTTGTACTGGAAACTGAGGCAACAAGGAAGTGCATTTGACTTGAGCCAATGAGTCAATGAGTCAATGCAAAGAGAGGCGTGAGCGGCTGCAGCAACTAGGAGTGACAAATATGGAACTGGACATTGACCATCTCATTAGCCAAAAGCAGGCCCATAGTTCCCATTGAAATACTGGTAAGCTTGTTGATTTAACTTTACTTGTTCTTAATTTTAAATATTGTATTTCTTCCCATTTTGTTTTTTTACTTCAAAATAAGATATGTGCAGTGTGCATGGGAATTTGTTCATAGTTTTTTAAAAACTATAGTCCAGCTCTCCAGCGGTCTGAGGGACAGCGAACTGGCCCCCTGTTAAAAAAGTTTAAGGAACTCTGTTTTAGCCCTAGCCCTAACCCTAACCTTATAACCATAGCCCTTACCCTAACCCTCACCCTAACCCTAGCCCTAACCCTCACCCTAACCCTAACTCTCACCCTAACTCTAACCCTAGCCCTAGCGATAGCCCTAACCCTAATCCTAACTCTAGCCCTAGCCTTAACCCTAACCCCAACCGTGTACTAACCCTACCCCTAAACCTAGCCCTAACCAAACCCTAACCCTAACACAATTTTCTGTCCCCCATTAAACTTTCTAACGGCATTGCTATGTTTGCTTCCCTCCCCCCCACAAGGTTAGTGGAAAGGTTTTTAAAGTAGTTTTGCTATTTCATATTTTTTGAGAGAGACCGATGCCTCAATTAATTCAATGGGCCTTATTCCCAGAAAACTTGTGTATCGCCTAACCCTAACCCTATCCTAACCCTAACCCTAACCATGTCCTAAACCTAACCCTAACCCTAGCCCTAGTCCTAGCCCTAACCCTAACCTTAACCCTAACCCTAAACTAACCCTAATGCTAGCCTTAGCCTTAGCCTAGGGTTAGGATAGGGTTAGGGTTAGGGTTAGGGCTAGGGCTAAGGCTAGCATTAGGCTTAGGGTTAGGGTTGGGGTTGGGGCTAGGGCTAGGGGTAGGCATAGGGGTAGGGGTAGGGCTAGAGCTAGGGCTAGGGTTAGGGTTAGGGTGAGGGTTAGGGTTAGGGGTTGGGTTAGGGCTTGGGGTAGGGTTATTGTTGGGCTTAGGGTTCGGGTTGGGGTTAAGGTTAGGGTTAGGATAGGGTTAGGGTTAAGGGTAGGGTTAAGGGTAGGGTTAGGGGTAGGGGTAGGGCTAGTGTTAGTGTTAGGGTTAGGGTTAAGGCTAGGGCTAGGGCTAGGGTTAGGATAGGGTTAGGGCTAGGGCTAAGGCTAGCATTAGGGTTAGGGTTAGGTTTGGGGCTAGGGCTATGGCTAGGGCTAGGGTTAGGTTTAGGGTTATGGCTAGGGCTAGGGCTAGGGCTAGGGTTAGGGTGAGGTTGAGGGTTAGGGTTAGGGCTTGGGTTAGGGCTTGGGTTAGGGCTTGGGTTAGGGTTATTATGGGCTTAGGGTTCGGGTTGGGGTTAAGGTTAGGGTTAGGATAGGGTTAGGGTTAAGGGTAGGGGTAGGGCTAGTGTTAGGGTTAGAGTTAGGGTTAAGGCTAGGGCTAGGGTTAGGGTTAGGGCTAGGGCTAAGGCTAGCATTAGGGTTAGGGTTAGGTTTGGGGCTAGGGCTACGGCTAGGGCTAGGGTTAGGTTTAGGTTTAGGGTTAGGGTTAGGGCTAGGGCTAGGGTTAAGGTTAGGTTTAGGGCTAGGGTTTTGGTGAGGGTTAGGGTTAGAGCTAGGGATAGGGTTAGAGTTATGATAGGGTTAGGGTTAGAGTTAGTGTTACGGTTAGGGCTAGGGTTAGGGCTAGGGTTAGGGTTAGGGTTAGAGTTAGAGTTATGGCTAGGTCTAGGGTTAGGGTGTTAGAGTTATGGCTAGGTCTAGGGTTAGGTTCCGTATATGGGACAAATGGGACTGGTCTATTACGTAAATTTTCTCTATTGTCTACTCTAACTGGACATGGTTGGTTTCCAGAAGATCTAGAAAATATAATTTAAAAATGGAGAAGTCAGGGACTTTATTTAATCAAAGATATACTACATGAAGGTGAGCTGTTGCCAAAGCAAGACCTTGAGACCTTGAGACTTTAATTGATCAGAAGATCTCATGGATCCATTACTTTCAACTGCACTCCAAATTTTCCGAAAGGAATTTCAAAACTGATTTGAAGGAGAAAGAAACAGGTTTCAAGGTCGTATTAGCTCGGGACAGTGCTACGCTGAGACATAAACTATCTATAATATATCAACTTTTAATTCGGAGGGATAATAAATATATGATTAGTACGATGAAGAAATGGGATTTGGACTGTATGATGTCTTCAACAGAACAGGACTGGGACTCAATGTGTGCCTTTACCACAAGATATATTAAATTTCTGCCACTCCAACTACAATATCTGAAATTGATTAACCGATGGTATTTGACTCCAACGCGACTGGCACATATTTACAAGACGAACAATAATTTATGTTGGAAGGGATGTGGTAGGACTGCAGGATATCTCCATTGTTGGTGGTCATGCCCTAGAGTCAGGCGCTTTTGGGTATTTATTAGTGCTGCCATCCAAGATATAACAGGTCTCAATCTACCGGAAACACCTGAAGCATTATTACTTCATAAAACACTTGAATCTATTTTACAATCTTCAAACAAACAGATAGTCCTGACTCTACTTGCCTTAGCAAAGATGGAAATCGCGGCTAAGTGGAAGGATAGTAGGGATCCCTCTATCTCAGCTTGGCAAAATAGGATATGGGACTGCTTTATAATTGCTAAATTGACTGATAAAATCCTACGAGAAACACATACCACCTATAAATCACGACTGTTTCATACTTGGGCACCAATCCTAGACTACCTGAAGTCGCAAGCTGTGATTCCTGCTCCGGCCGATAATTTGGACCTGATAAATCTCTGATTACCCTCATGTTAGGTCTACAGTCTTTTCTGTGGAGTGTAGTTATAGTAATTTATTCAGTTAGATCCTTAGCTTATATGAACCTTTTTTAATTATGGGGGGGTGAGGGGAACCTGGGGGATTGTTGAAGTTATTTTTAATGTAAATTTTTCATATTTTAAAATAATTTTTAAAAAATCTAAAAAAAAGTTTAGGATAGCGCTGGGTTAGGGTTAGGGCTAGGGTTAGGGTTAAAGTTAGGTTTAAGGCTAAAGCTAGATTTGAGTTATGGCTAGGGTTAGGGTTTGGGTTAGGATAGGGTTCAGTCTAGGGATAGGGTTAGGGTTAGGGTTAGGGTTAGGGTTAAAGTTTAGGGTTAGGGTTAGGGTTAGGGTTAGGGCTAGGGCTAGGGTTAGGGTTAGAATAGGATTAGGGTTAGGGTTAGAATTAGGGTTAGGGTTAGGGCTAGGGTTAGGGTTAGGTTAGGGTTAGGGGTAGGGCTAGAATTACGGTAAGGGTTGGGCTAGGATTAGGGTTAGGATAGGGTTAGGGTTCATGCTAGAGCTAGGGCTAAGGCTAGCGTTAGGGTTAGGATTAGGGCTAGGGTTAGGGCTTGGGCTAGAAGAAGAAGAGATTGGATTTATACCCCGCCCTACACTTGGAGTCTCAGAGTGGCTTACAAACTCCTTTCCCTTCCCCTCCCCACAACAGACACCCTGTGAGGTAGGTGGGGCTGAGAGAACTCTGACACAAACTGCTTTTTTTCAAGGACAGCTGTGCCAGAGCTTGTGACTGACCCAAGGTCACATCAGCAGGTGCAAGTGGAGGAGTGGAGGAGTGGGGAATCAAACCCGCACTTAACCACTACACCAAACTGGGTCTCTAGGGCAGGGGTCCTCAAACTATGGACTGCAGGCCACATGCGGCCCACCAAAAAATTGATCCGGCACGCCGGCAGGGCTGGCTCACTTGCACGTGGGCCGGGGTCGCCTCTCGGCCTGCGTGGCTCCCCCCACTCCACGCCCCCGTCCCGTGGGAGCGCCGCATGTTGTCAGAGTGCCGCCACACCTCTTGGAGCTGCAGCCCTGGGCAGGGAAGCCGGAGCGACCCAGTTGGCTCTGCAGAGGAGACGCCACAGCACCGCCAGCTCCAGGGCTCGCATGCTTCAGCTGCCGAGCGTGCAAGGTGCACGGCGGGGGGAGCTAGCGGCCGGACCAAGGGCTGTTGCTGCTGCCCACCACTTCGCCTGGGACCCCGCTGGAGTGCGGGCACCGCCAGCCCACTGGTTCCCGAAGGGGTTGCCCGCCAGAAGTTCCGCCGGCAACGGCACAAGGGAAGGGGCCAGGCGTCTCCCTCTGCTGGGTCCTTCTGTCTCTCCCCAGGAAGGGAAGCGCCATGTGTGGGGCGGGCGGGTGGGCACTGGGAACTGCTCTTCCAAAGCGGGGGGGAGACCTGGCGGGGGCACAACTGCGAGGGATCCAGCAGCACAGGGCACTGGCCAGAGGGGCTCGGTCCTGAGAGGTGGCCAGTGGGGCCACGGGAACTTACTTTGTGGTAAGTTTGTTGATTTAACTTTACTTGTTCTTCATTTTAAATATTGTATTTCTTCCCGTGTTGTTGTTTTTTACTTCAAAATATGATATGTGCAGTGTGCATGGGAATTTGTTCATAGGGTTTTTTTTAAACTATAGTCTGGCCCTCCAACGGTCTGAGGGACAGTGAACTGGCCCCCTGTTTAAAAAGTTTGAGGAACCCTGGTGTAAATGCTCATTCCATAACTGACTTGTACGGCTGAATCACAATCCTTGCTCACTGCACATTTATTGCATTTGGGTGTCATTCAATAGGGGTGGAAATCTACAAGCTGTGATAGAAGAGCACATATGAACATAAGGTGAAAGTCAAGACTGCAAAATGTGAATGTGATTTTTTCATAAAATCATCAATTTTGTACAGCACTGCAGTGCCTTGCTAGGTAAGGTCTGTGTAGGGGGATTGTCCAAGAAATGTACTGTGAAAATCCAACAGTTTCATTTGTTCCAGATGATGTTTTCCAAGCTACTGAATCCCAGGTGAGGACAATGATAGCAGCTTGCTAACAGGATAGAATTTTTCTCAAGCTAGTGCAGTCAGTGGGCTCAGATCCAGCTAACATTCTCTCCTTTTACAGCTGGCTTTTGTCCATGTATGTCCCATGCTTGCTAGGGACCACATCTGCACCTTTTCAGCAGTGGAAAGACAAGTTGGATCCAACCCTTTGTGTTCGTGAGAGGAAGATATGGGATGCTGCTGTGACAACCATTGGCAAATTATATAGCTCTGAAAAATTGTGTTCCTGTGACTGGGTATGACAAAGGGGGATATCTCAGGGCTCAGAAACACAGGGCTACCACTGAAAATAGTAGTACCACATGGAGCTGCAGAAAAAAAACAGACAAATTTCCAGGGACATTTCCCCCCAGTTTTTCCAACAGAAAATTTGGGGAGCACTGGGGTTCAAAAACCTGTCATGAAATATTTCCTTATTTAGAATTAGTGCAGTGCATTTTAAGAGCAAGGCATTTCACAGGCAAAATGTAGAATATAAAAATGTCCTAAAACAGAAAAATTGGGAAATTTGGGGGAGTGCTGAAAAAGTACTGCTAGCACTTCCTACAACTCCCTTAGTTTAACTTCTGCTTTTCAAGAAGTGAAACTAACTCTTCAGATTTTGAAGTGAAGACAATGCTAGCAGTCTTGCTACAAGATAATTGGATAATGTAAATAACAACTGCTGAAACAGCAGATCTTAATTTGCAGAGTTGTCCACAAACAGATGTCATGAGAATGTATTCAGTAAATGTTACCTACTGAGAACTAGATGAAACATCTGTGTGATGTGACACATTGCCCTGCTTACAAGTTTATTATAAGGATAAACTGGAGCATATCCTTTATATTGGGCACAGTGTCTGCCTGGGCTTCGCTCAGCAGGTCAGCGCATCTACTACTACTTCTAAAGTGGAATGAAAGGAGTACAAATCACCCTGGGAAGCTTGCATCCCTAGATCCCAAAATCCTGCAAGCAACAATGTCACATTTTTCAAGTTATGCACATAATTATGTAAAATGGCGTCATCTTCTTGGGTTTTTAAAAATAATTATGTATTTATGTATAATTTTAATCTAAGATTGTGTTTATAGAAAGACTTTCCTCTGCCTTGGTTTCCAAACTGGAGCATGGTGGTGTTGGATCCCCAAGCATCGAGAATAAATCCACGTTTTCAAGAAAAGCAAAATTTATTTCAAAGCGTTGAAGACATACTCAAACACGTTCTTTGTTAGAACTGGGGATACACCGTTAGGTCAAGCATAATAAAGGAAATTCAAACAGATACAGATCCAATGAAGAGCATTCCCGCTGGCGGGCTAATGAAACGGTTGCGCGCCCAGTCCATGGGAACCAGGCAGAACATCAGACAAAACACAGGTGCAGTACTCATGAGAAAAGAAATAGGCAAGCCTCTTCTCCCCCACACAACCTCCAGCAGTTATCTTGTGCATTCCAACGCAGGAGCAGGATGATAGAAAACAAGCCGGGTGCAACAGGGAAAGATATGTACACAGAGGTCACAGAAAACAGAATGGCAGCTTGCTGACATACTGCCCCCCTTAAAATACACTTACAACACACCTCCCGGGCCGGGCGGGAGATCTCCCGGGCTGGGCGGGAGACCTCCCGGTTTGTCCGGGAACCTCTTGTGGAAACTACGGATCAGGTAAGGGGCCCGAATATCCCCTTCTTCCACCCATTCGCGGTGCTGGGGACCGAAATCAACCCATTCGATAAGGTACCAGAGTTTACCACGTTTCAATTTACAATCAAGGATATCAGCGATCTCAAAATGTTCATCCCCCTCCAAAATAACAGGTGGAGGAGGAGTAACTGTTGGTCTCCAGGGAGACGGACCAGGATCCTTCTTCAACAGGCTCATGTGAAAAACAGAATGCAGAGCACGTAAATTCTTAGGCAAAACAACATCAACCGCCACATCATTTATGACTTTACGCACTTTGAATGGACCAATGAACTTCCACCCCAACTTCCTGCTAGGTCGCAGCATCTTGATGTTCTTGGTCGATACATACACAAGATCCCCAGGTGTCAGATCAAACCCCACCACCCTACCCTTGTCTGCCTGGGTCTTGTAAGCAGCCTTGGCTGCGTCAAGCGTTTGGCATAGCAGAGGCCATGCATTTTGCAAGGACATACACCATTTATCAGCGTCCCCCACAGGACGTTGGCCCATCCCTTCCAGGAAGGGGAGGGGGGGCTGTCGTAACCAGAGACAGCTTTATAAGGAGACATGCCCGTGGAGCTATGGACAGTATTGTTATAACAATATTCAGCAAGAGGCAACAATTCACACCAATCATTCTGTTGATAATTAGTAAAACAACGAAGATATTGCTCCAGGGTCTGATTAACTCGTTCTGTTTGTCCGTCAGTCTCAGGATGATACGCGCTGCTGAGCCCTTGTTCCACCCCTAAAATGGAAAGAAGTTCCCTCCAAAACTTAGAAACAAATTGGGTCCCCCTGTCAGAAATTAATTTAGCAGGTAATTGATGAATTTTCACCACGTGAGACATAAACGATTTCGCCAACCTCTGAGCTGTAGGCAAGGAAGGAAAAGGCACAAAATGAGCTTGCTTAGAAAATAAATCAACAACCACCCAAATAACAGTGTTCCCTTTGCTCGCAGGGAGGTCAGTAATAAAGTCCATGGACACCACTTCCCACGGTCTCGATGGGGTAGGGAGTGGCTGCAGAAGACCAGGAGGCTTGCCCACTCTGGGTTTAGTCAAGGCACAGGTTTGGCAGGACCGAACAAAAGTCAAGAGGTCTTTGCGCATCTGTGGCCACCAGAACTGTCTGCGGATGAGTTGCAGAGATTTAACAAAACTCCAATGCCCTGCCAGTTTCGAACCGTGAGCAGACTCCATCACCTCCCTCCTCATTGAAATAGGCACATACAGTTTGTCTCCAGAATAAATCAGACCTTCAGGGCTACGGACACAGTCTGGCAACGTGTTCAGGGAGGTATCATCATCAGCAGTAAAAGCAGACATATATTTCTGGACCCAGCCCCCCCCCCCCCAGGGAAAAGGGAAGGCGAAGTTTCATCAGAGCGCGGAATCGAGCGCGCTTGCGCACGGGTGACCACAGCCCCCCCCAGGTGGGAGGGGGAAAAAACAGAGTCCATGATGATTTCACGCTGACTGTCATGTTGTGGGAGGCGTGAGAGCGCGTCAGCCAGGGAATTAGCCGTCCCAGGGAAATGACGAAGAGTGAATCGAAACTTAGCAAAGAAGTCCGCCCAACGAAGTTGTTTAGCGTTGAGAGAACGGGGGGATTTCAGCATCTCCAAATTCTTATGGTCAGTCCAGACTTCAAATGGCAGTTGCGCCCCCTCCAACCACTGCCTCCAAGTGGAGAGAGCCAGCCGGATCGCTGACGCCTCCTTCTCCCAAATCCCCCAGTTTCGTTCAGCGTCAGAAAACTTTTTAGACACAAATGCGAGGGGGTGTAAACGACCATCTTCCCCTTCTTGCAAAATAGCGGCCCCCATTGCCACATCCGAGGCATCAGTTTGGACAATGAATTTTTTAGTTTCATCAGGGCGCGCCAGCACTGGCTCAGAGGTGAACATCAGTTTAAGTTTCTCAAAAGCCTCTGCGCAAGCAGGGGACCATTTAAGCGGGGCGCCTGGTTTCGTAGCATCAAACCCCTTCCCCTTGGTCTTTAGCAAATCAGTCAGGGGAAGGGCAATTTGAGCGAAATTCTGGATGAAATTTCTATAAAAATTGGCGAATCCGAGGAACATTTGCAATTGTTTGCGGGTCCTGGGGGGTTCCCAGTCAAGTACAGCCTGTATTTTAGCAGGGTCCATTTCCACCTTCCCCCCAGAGATGCGATAACCCAAAAAGTCAATGCATGTCTTGTGGAATTCACATTTTGACAGCTTTGCAAACAGGTGGTGTTCATAAAGTCGCTTAAGGACCTGGCGCACCAATTTAATATGCGACGGGAGGTCCTGAGAGTACAGCAACACATCATCAAGGTAAAGGACCACTCCTTTGAACAAGAACTCATGTAGGACCTCATTGATTAGGTTCATGAAGACCCCCGGAGCCCCTTGAAGCCCGAAGGGCATAACGAGGTACTCAAACTGCCCCAAAGGGGTATTAAATGCAGTCTTACTTTCATCCCCCTCCCGAATGCGCACACGGAAATATGCATCTCGGAGGTCAAGTTTCGAGAAGATTTTGCCCTTGGTGGCCTCAGCTACCAAGTCCTTGATTAGCGGGAGGGGGTAGGCATTGGACAAAGAAACAGCGTTCAGACCCCTATAATCAGTGCACAATCTAAGCCCCCCGTCTTTCTTCTTTCGGAAAAGTACAGGCGCGGCGAAAGGGGAGGAAGCCGGGCGAATGAAACCTCGGGCTAGGTTTTTATCAATAAAGTTCCGCAGTTCAACTTTCTCAGCCGGCCCCATCGCATAGATTTTACCTTTAGGTAATTTACAGTCAGGCAAAAGTTCAATAGCACAGTCAGTAGAGCGATGGGGGGGCAATTCGTTAGCTTCATCTTCGCCAAACACTTTCGCCAAGTCTCTATACTCTCGAGGCAAAGAAGCTAACTCTTCCGGCTGCAAAGCGCCGCAGGGGAACTGTGCGGTCGGCTGGTCCCCCCACGAGTCCAACCAGCAGTGATCTACACATTTAGCCGACACAAATTTGACAACCCCTTCTTCCCACAAGATGTAAGGGTCATGGGTAAACAACCAGGGACTCCCCAGTACTAAGTCGAACTGCGATTTAGGGGTGACAATGAAGGATCTGGATTCCCAATGATCGCCAGCCCCCAACCGCAAAGCCATAGTCTCGTGTGTACAAGGTTCCATGGGTGCCCCATCCATTTGGGTAAAAATGATGGGAGACTTCAAGGGGACTATCCCCGCTTCCAGTGCCAATAACACTCTAGGGCTGATGAGATCCCTCCCACACCCAGAATCAATCAACGCTCTCACCCTAACGTGGGTCCCCAGGAGCGGATTCATTAACGAGACAGTCACGAAAAACAGGGAAGGGGTTTCTCTCACCACCTTGGGCGCAGCATTAGAATGGCCTTGTCGTTTTGCGCCCCTCACAACAGGCCGTTGTCGTTTTCCGCCGTTTCAGCCACCACCTCTTCTTCTGACTCGGCAGCAGACGGATCGTTCCCCTCCGAGCCTTGGGCCGCCTGCAAAGCTTTGGAGAAACGCGGTTTAGCCATCCCCTTCTGCCTCGTCAGTGGCGTCTTAGGGCTCGGAGTAGGCGGCTTGTCTTTTACCTGACGGCTGCCACAATCCACAGCGAAATGCCCCTTCTCCCCGCACTTGAGACAGAGCCCCATCTTCATACGTAGTTCTCGTGCCGATTCCGACAGGCGTTGAGTCTTGGGTCTGGAGGCACTGGCAGCGGCGGGTCTGTTGGTCGTAGCAGCCAAGTCGAGTTTGATGGTGGTGAGCCGGTCTTCTGCATTTTCAGCTTCCTGGGTCCAGGCCATCAGGGAGACAGGATTGACAGTCTTCAGAACCGTTTCTCGGATGTCTGCGTTGAGTCCCAAGCGATACATCTCAGCCAATATATGATCAGGGTAGTCTCGGAGCTTTGCTGCCTGCTTGTGGAATTCCAGTGTGTACTCTCGAACCGACTTCTTGTTCTGGCGGTAGGTGCGGAGAAACGCTTTAGCTCTTTGGCTCGCGTTGACATCTTCAAACCTCGCCCGCAGCGCCCACATGAATGCTCGCAAATTCAAAAGTTCCGGACCGCGGTCATTGTGCAGTCCAACATACCATGTGGCGGCGTCTCCTTTTAGTCTTGCCGAGATGACATCAATAAGACCAGCTTCATTTCGGAACAGGTGTCGACTCTCTTCTACGAATTTATGCACCCTCACCGTGAAGAAAGCGAGTTCATCTGGGTTGCCGTCGAAGGTAGCCTCCAGTAGATCCTTGGGTCTGGGCCGTGGAGGCCTTACCAACGGGCCCAGCTGACCCGGAACTCCCCTGGGAGGGAAACCCGGTACAACCGGTGGCCCCGCTGGCATTGGCCTCATCGGCGGCGGCAGACCCGGCACCGGCGGACCCCCCGGCATCGGCGGTTGCACAGGCACTTGCGGAGGCGGTCTCACCGGCGGCTGGACAGGTACCTGCTGCGCGGGAACTCCCGGTGCTTGCAGCGGAGGTCCCATCAGCGGCTGAGCAGGCACCGGCGGCGCGGGAATTCCCGGTGCAGGGACAACTTGTTGCTGCGCGGCGTGTGCGTCAAGGAAATTAGCCATTCGAACGTCCATCATTCCCGGCAGACCTGAGGTTTGTGGGACCGATCCCGAGTCCCCCTCCGTGTTAGGTAGATTTCCCTCAGTTCCGCTCATGATCTTGCCAGATTCGGAACGATAGGAGAAAGGGAGTTCTAACAATATGTTGGATCCCCAAGCATCGAGAATAAATCCACGTTTTCAAGAAAAGCAAAATTTATTTCAAAGCGTTGAAGACATACTCAAACACGTTCTTTGTTAGAACTGGGGATACACCGTTAGGTCAAGCATAATAAAGGAAATTCAAACAGATACAGATCCAATGAAGAGCATTCCCGCTGGCGGGCTAATGAAACGGTTGCGCGCCCAGTCCATGGGAACCAGGCAGAACATCAGACAAAACACAGGTGCAGTACTCATGAGAAAAGCAATAGGCAAGCCTCTTCTCCCCCACACAACCTCCAGCAGTTATCTTGTGCATTCCAACGCAGGAGCAGGATGATAGAAAACAAGCCGGGTGCAACAGGGAAAGATATGTACACAGAGGTCACAGAAAACAGAATGGCAGCTTGCTGACAGGTGGTTGGGGGGCTTCCACGTAGCTGCATGCTGTAATTATCCAGTTTCCAGGCCTTTCCCAGATGCTGTTTACCAAACTTGCTTTATTTGTA
>NW_015162555.1:128261-147887 GCF_001447785.1 Gekko japonicus | reverse complement strand
CATATTCCTGGCATGCAAAGGTCCTGCCCGCCTTTGGACCATTTCCCCCACATTCTCTGTTTATATGCCCAAAATCCTTGCTGAGTGGAAGCAGCCTAATTTTATAATCACTCTTGATTTCCACATTTCCTCGTTATATTACATAAGTACAGCCTAACCTAAAGGACAATCAGCTGCATCTGCTCTAGACATTTTAGTGATATCTGGCTGATGAGTGGCTGATGAGTGACACATAGCTTGGATCTCGAAGTTGAAGCCAGCTTCAATAGACAGATGAAAATCCATATTGCAAGCAAACCTAGGATGATTGGGGGAGGGGTTAGGGGGCTGGGTATTGCTTTGCTAGCCAAGAATAAGAGTATCTCTCTTCTTTATACAGAGGAAATACAAATAGGAATTATCTTCTCTGAATGTGCTTGCAAAGAAGATCCTTTTCGAATTATTACAAGGTTTAAAGGCCTGACATATTGATGTTAATTGAAGTGCCACTAAATGGATGTACTTTTTAGCAGTGACAAAACTTCTTGCTGGCTCCATGTCATAAACAGAGGCAGCCTCTGCTAACTGTTTAAACATTACCAGCTCAGGTGACAGAGCTTTGTATTTTCATGTTGGAATCAGAGGTCATTTCGGGGGGGAACACGGGGGAACGCAGTTCCCCCGGGTGAGGTGCAGGGGGGCAGGGCACATGACGAAGCCCCGCCCCCTGCTTCCGACCGCCCCGCTTCCAGCCCTCATTCAGCCAAGAGGAGGCAGGAGAAGAGGGAGGGTAAGTTGCTTCCTCCCCGCCTCTCCCCACCCCTGCCCGGGACCAGGGAGGGCCTTGGCAGGGCTTTCTCGCACTCCCGCTGGCCTTGCAGGTCCATCGCCGGGCCCCTGATGTCAGGGTGTGTGGCATATGCTAATGAGTTATGCTAATTAGTTCCCCTAGCTCTTTTTCTACGAAATGACCCCTGGTTGGAATATGTATTGAATGCCCCTAGTTAACTAGGAATCATACATGTCACCCACAGAGGTTAAAATGAATATAGGTCCCCCGAATACCTGAATTTGCAGAATGTTGCTATCTGTATTATTTCTGTTAATAAAAAATACTAGTTAAAACACCTGTTAAAAACCTTGTTGACCAGCTGCTTGCTTGCTGATGTCAGTCAAATGAAAGCAATTTATAATTCAATACCAGATATTACAATGAGGATTTATTTAATGAAAAGACTCAGGTAGATCTGCTGAATGGATAAGTAGTTTGGTTTAAAAAGACAGTGCCAGTATTTATATATAAGGTTGTGCTGATTTTGACCAATTCCCCCTCCCCTTTCTCTGCAGAACACCACCAGGCAGTTCCTCAGGGTCTACTCTCTGTTTCCATGGCTGAGAGGGGCAGACCAGTGCCATGGATACCAACCTCCAGGTGGGACCTGAGGATCCCCTGGAATTACAGCTCATCTCCAGTCTACAGAGATCAGTTCCCCTGGAGAAAATAGATGCTTTGGAGGGTTGACTGTATGGTATTGTACCCCACTGAGGTTCCTGTCCTCCCCAGACTCCATCCCCAAATCTCCAGGAGTTTCCCAACCTGGAACTAGCAACCCTACACACACACCCCATACCCCACAGGTGGCCAGGAGGGGCCTGGCAACCTTAGCCAGTGCAGGCCCTGGTAAGAAGTGTAAAAGATAAATGTTAAATTGGTAAACTAAGCCTAAAGGAAAGATTGTACCTGTAACACCATATGCATACTTACTTGGGAGTAAGCCCCACTGAACTCAATGGGTCTTGCTTATGAGTAGACTGCTATAGGATTGCACTGCACAGTTGCAGTACTACGCATACCTACCTGGAAATAATCTTTTATTTATTTAACTATATTCTGATTTCTAAAAAAACAGACACTGAACAACTGGTTCTCGACTGAACATACATGTACTACCACTGGGAAACAGAAATAGTCTAGGTTGGATGCAGGTTACTAAGAATTTGTTCTTCTTCAGTTCCCATGTTTCCACCTGCAAGTGCAATGTCCTGTCTGCTGCCAACCCTGACATTAATTATCCATCTATGACCTTTTGGCATGCTAGTAGTTACCTTGGACACTCTGTGTTTCTCCAAAACCCCACTCCCTGGCCACCAACTAATGTCTTTGATGTGCTGCTTCCTGTCAGACCTATCTGCCAGGGATAGCCTGGCAATCAGGGATAGCCTGGAGACCAAGGGGATGGAAACACAATGGGATGACCATCAGCAATTGTGTGAGGCCACTTTTTGGGATGTAACATTACACCTCTCTAAGGATTACTGGAAATTCTATGACAGGCTCCCGGTCTGGGCAGGAGTTGCTTGCAGGATGGGCCAAGGCAGCTTCCCCAATGGCCAGTAGGACCATAGGACCGATTTCACAGAAGAAATTTCACTTGAAGCCATGTGGCTGTGTTTTGATCTGTGGCGAAGCCCGGGATCAAAATGCGGCCACGTGGCTTCGAGTGGGAAATTGACCAATAGAAGCGGGGCAAAGGGAGGCGCGACCACGGCGCAGCTCTTGTGTGAAATCGGTCTAGGTAAGTCATCTCCAGCATGGCTTGCCTTTTATATATATAGGATTCCTTTCAGCCAATACACATTCTTAATACAGATAAAAATATCAACCCAGAGCTTTTGTTGGGGTGCATAAGGCAGACCACCTCTAAGTGTATCTTGTCTTGAAATTCCTTTGGAGTCACTGTAAGTTGGCTGCATCTTGACAGCAAAAAAAAAAAGTACTTTCCACATTACCAAACTCAAATCCAGAATAACTACAGCAAAAACTCAGCAAAACAACAGCTCTCCCTCAGTTACCTAGCTGTCATCTGTATTGATTTTCTCCTATGTAATCATGAGCAGGATTGTACTGCAAGTCTCTCTGCTCTCACTATGGTTTTAAGACTCCCAAATGGTTTTAAGACTGCAACTTATGGAAGGAGAAAAAGAGAACCTCAGAAAAATTAAGTGATTTATGAGTTAGGGAAGCGCACAGAAAAATGGCTTTTAATGGCTATTCAAGCTTGCTTGGTCGAACCCGGCTCACAGCTTCCCTCTGTTTACATTATGCAGATATCCTAATATTGACATATTTAGTCAAACATGTATTCCACATTTCAGACTGGTAATGACAGGTATAAAATGAATGAGCCAATGCTCTGAGATTTACTTTGGCCCCGTTCACACGAGGCGATTTGGCCCGGGAACGGGACAGTTTGGGGCCGGATCAAACCGGCGCGATCACACCACAACATCTGGGAAGCGTCTTGCTTCCGTGGCCGAACTGTCCCTTTCCCGGGAAAATGCACCTCAAACTGAACCACCTACCTCGGTGGTTCAAATGGATGAGGCGCCTCTTCCCAGGCGTCTGATCGCCGGCGCGTCTTTGCGCCAGCACAACCCTGGCCCGGATCCGAACTGCGCATGCTCCGACATGCGCAGTTCGGCCGGCCCCCGGTTAGGGCCGTCTTTTCTCCCCGGCGTTTGATCGCGCCGGGGAGAAAAGGCGGCTCGGCCGGGGATCCGTGGGATCCCACCGAGCCGTGTCAACGTTGGCGCGGCTTTTAAAAGCCGCGCCTCAAGAGGCTTTTCCCCTGCCGTGTGGCAGGGGCCAGAATATACTTTATTTTTAATGAGAAGCATCCATGTAGGATCGCCTTCTTGTGAAGTATAGTCAGCTTGCAGGTAATTTCTGATGTTCGCAGGGGTTCCTATAGTTTTAGGGTGGGGATTAGATTGGTTTTATTCATTTTCATTTTTTTATATGTCTATATTATTGGATATTTATTATATCACTTTTGTATTTGTTTTAATTGATGTACTTTTAAGTGATGTAATTGTTCATTGTTGTAAACCACTGTGCAATTGCAGGGCTTTTTACAGGCTTAAAAAAAAAGTAGTTGCTATTATGCTACAGCTAATGATATATCATCACTTATCTAGTTACGTTTGAAATATTAGTTCTTTTGAATTAAGAGGTTTCTTTTTTTTAAGTTATGTATTCAGTCCTTTTTATTTTGGACATAGAAGTGGAAATGTGTGTGCAGTTTTTGTCCCAGTGACCTGGAAAGGAATTTGGTTGCAGAGCTGGTGGAGAGATACTATTTGTATCTTGGTAGTGTGCTATAGCAATATAATGATCTACTGCTACTTACCTATTTCAAGGACAAAAAAGTGGTCTGCAAGTTTTCTCAGCGGCCATGACAACCACACCTCTGAGAACCAATTCAAAATTGTTGCAAAGCACAAATTATTGCAAAGCACACCTCTGAGAACCAATTCAAAATTGTTGCAAAGCACATATGGAAGACATACACGGGGGGGGAGATAAAAGGAAGGTGTGAAAAAGAGTGTCATGTGTGGAAGCTCCATTGACAATATGCATACCTCTACATTTGCAGGGGCAATGAAAACAGTGAGGAAGAAGCAGCCTTTTGCCCCAGGCACCCCCAATAAAGACATGAGACAACAGCACTGGGTTTAATTAGTTTATTTAAATCATTAATTATGGAGCTCTACATCATAACATTAAATATGCTAAGATATTTCAATGAACCAGCTGTGCTAGGCAGCCTGGACACAATGTGCTGAGAAGTGCCCAGGGCACCACCTCATTCCTTCGATGCCCCGCAGGCTCCCTACCAAGTTCAGAAAGATGCTGCTCAACACTGAGGGCAGTCCTCCCCTGTTGCACCCTGCCAGATGACCAGTGATATGCTGACACATCATCTATCACTGCCAATCATCCTTACCTATTGTGATCAGCCTGCCACACACTACCTTTACACACCTTGCCCCACCTGTTGACTATAATGTCAGGGCTAGATTCAGAGTGATGTCATCGTGTCAGAGATACAGTGCCACACATGCATGACAGGGCTTGCAAAGAGCGGGTACCACATTCGCCTGCCCTGGAAGCCACAAATTTGCAGCTTGTGGGGCAGATGTGCTGGGGCCACGGATGACTGGGGAGAGCCCCCCAAACCAGGAACTGGCATCCCTACCTCCTCCCAAATAGTCCGCTGTAGAAAATCATACCAAACAATAATGGCCCTAACAAATTTTTACCTGTTTTAAGTCCCTAAGGATTTTCCACATTAGCACCCTTCCTTTCATCTGCACCAGGTCATTTTCACCCAGATGCCAGACAAGAATATTGTGATGCCTGCCCTCCTTCAAGACTTGGTGGAGAAACGGCAGAAGCTGGCTCCATAACAAACCCCAAACTCTATGCTGGCCATGGGATAGAGGGCCACTGCGATCCCATCTCACAGGCAGCTGCTCTCTTGCTCGCCCAGAAGACAATGGAATAGCCCATCACCAGCACCCTTACTGGGCTTCTTGATATGCTCACACCTGCAAAAAACAAAAATTGTCAGCGTATCTAATGTAAGCCATGAAAGCCTGTGATCGCCACCTGCCAGTTCACTGAATTGCCTGCCCTGGCCTTCCCAGCATAGCAGCAGTGGATGCAGCTCCTATTCTAAACGAACAGGTCCCAAGCTCCCATGCAGCCAGCCCTTCAGCCACCAATACCTGCCAGGTGACAGCCCAAACTGGTATTGCATCAAAGGTGACCCACCTCTGTGTTGGAATAGGCAACCTGGGCCATAGCTCCCAAGTTCTCATGAATGCCCTGAGTACATTCAGGATTTCTTTGAATCAGCAATGGCAGTCCTGAGGGAATTCAACTGCCAGAAGTAGTTAAGGCAAGTTCTCACACTTCTGATAGCTGGGTCACTCGGGTTGCCAGGTGTGCTTACCCTGCTGGAGGAGAGTGGGAGGGAGCCTTCCAGGAGTGGGGAGGGTGGGGCGACGTCAACTTGTGTGATGTCCCCGACATGATGACATCACACAGAAGTTGCCAGGGACATTGCACAGAAGTGACATCATCATGCCAGGGACATTGCACAATGACACAATGACAAAATGCTAGAGTGTCACTGCACGACACCCCGGTGTGATGACATTACTTCCATGTGACCTCATCATGCTGACAATGTTGCATGCGATGGCGCTGTTCGACGGTTGGGAATTCCCCCGCTGGCCAGCTGGCTGGCAGTGGATTGGAGCCCCGAAATCAGGGGAAACCCTGCTCAGACTGGGGGTCTGGCAACCCTATTGATCACACTTTCTTTTTTTCCTGAGTTAAAACTGGGGTGAAAACACATATACTTCCTTTCAGGAGCAAGGAAGGTTTTCCTGCTGTAGGGCTCAATCACGGAGAGATGCATCAAGTAAGCTCCTCTGCATTACCAGCCTCATTTTTGTCTTAATATGCAATTTGTGAATTACAGAGCTGAAAGACCCCCTGTAAAAATAGACAGTAGCATGTTTCATAATGAGATGTATGGATTCCTTTGAAAATTCCTGGCCATCTGATTTTTACAACAACCAAAGTACAATCATGTTACTAGCAAATCAACATCATTGTTAATTTACAATAAAGAAATACTTTCAGCATGGTGTTAAAGATTGCCTTATCACAAAAAATTCACACATACAATTTAAGAAAAATCTATTTCAAGGAGTGCAGCCTAGTGCCACTTCATATTCACAAAAACACAATCCACCAGCTGTAATTTAAGCATGACCAAGACCTTCAGTGGAAACTGGACCCTCATAATGTTCACAGTATATCCAAAGAGAAGCAGGATGTTTCTGTTCTGTATAACCTACCAGACTAAAACAGCTAATGGTGGGAGAAAATGGTACACAGCATTTAAAGGACATTTCAAGGTCACAGAACATCTCAGAAGCAATGTTAAAAATTTTGGTTCCACCCCAAAATCTTATCTTTTAAGACGGCATTGCTGTTCAGGTGATAATGCTGGAGGGTTTTCCCCCCACCTCAAAAGGATAACATCTATGACAATTAATACATTCCTGTGACTTCCAAAAGACATGGGATTAATTCAGATGCAATCAAGCTAACTGCCAGAAGGAAAAACAAATAAGGTAAACACAAAAGCCACGTTACAATTACATGACAAATCCTAAGCATGAGAATTCTCCTGAAACCACTATTGTAATTGCGACTATAGGGAGAACAGGGAGGGGAGCCGCTCTTATCTCAGCATGTGGGCAAGACTGTGGCAGCTTGGCAATACAGACCAACTTTTTGCACATCTGTGAATGAGCTGATTAATGAAGCAGCTCCGACATAAAAGGACCACAAAAGGGTTCCTCTGATCCTGCCGGAAAGTTGCAGGGAATGAAATTTAATTTTCATTATAATACACCATTTTTATTGCAATGCAAAGTTGTTATTCTGCTATTACATTATTCAGGGAAAGGATACAGTGTCTGAAGTGCATAGGTTTGGAAAGTCACATGCATTTGGATTTTTATCCAAAAATGAAGCCAGGGCACACAAAAGCAATTACAAAATAGAACAGGTAATCTTAGGTGAGCATTACAAAGTCATTTTCAGCTCCCAATATCTTACAAAACCCTTGACGTGAAGGCTATAACATAGTGTTGGCTATAACAACACTATAAGCTTCGGACTCTTCACTGCATTCAGTCCAAATGTACCTCTCCTCTCCAGGGACAATTTTTGGTGGGAAATGCACACAGCCTCATAAAACTTTAGGAACCAGGATCTTTAAAAGAAAATGTATGTGAGTTGTTTCCCTCAGTTATAAGGTATAGCTGAGGCAGTAGGCATAAAGGCTTTGGATTCATAGGGATGCCTGCCTCCAAGTGGGGCCTGGAGATCCCCTGGAATTGCAGCTCATCTTCAGACTACAAAGATCAGTTCCCTTGGAGAAAATGGATGCTTTGGAGGGTGGACTCTATGGCATTGTACCCCACTGTGGTTTCTGCCCTCCCCCAGGCTCCATCCCCAAATCTCCAGGACTTTCCCAACCTGGATCTGGCAACTCTACCCCCACATCCCACACCGGGGGACCTGGCAACCCTGGCACTGCCATGAAGTAACTTTGGTAGCAAGTAAAAAGAACAAAGAATTGTAGAAAAATAATAAATGTGAGTTATTTATTTACAGGTTGTTATCAAAGAATAGTTTAGCAGGACAGGTCTCGAGACAATCACAGGACACGCCTGAACTTGAACTTAAGCTAGAAATGGTTTCAGGTTGTGACTTAAATTCCTTTTAACACTTGCAGCTACAAACAGGCTTTCACTGATTACAAACAGGCTGGATCCTTATAACACACACACAACTCCACTCACACCAGCCTGCCATTTCCCACAAGTAAGACTAAATGGTAGAAGTCTCTAAAATACAAAAGAAACTTCTATATGTCAAACAAAAATATTGGTTTTCTGGACCAAGAGCTCAGAGGTTGTTAGCCTGTAAAGTACGGGGGGGAAACACAGAAAGCACTATACAAGCTATTAAGGATAAATCTGGAAACTTAACATTCACTACAAAAGACATTAAATACAGTTTTGTGGATTTTTACAAAGGGCTGTACACTTCTACAAAACCTCTGGTTTAATGGAAGAATTCTTCATCAAGTACCCTTTACCAAAAACCCTATCAGAACAACACAAAGAGTTTTTAGACAAACCAATTTCACTCCGAGAAATCCAAAATACAATAAAGATGCTAAAAAATAACAAAACCCCAGGCACTAACAGCTTTACAGCCGAATTTGATAAGAAATATAGCCAGCAAATAGCCCCATTTCTAACAGAAATGTGCAACAATACAATACAAACAGGTTATAATGCCTCCTACGTGGAATGTAGCTAAAATTATTGTCATCCCTAAAAAAGGAAAAGATAATTTCCCAAGTTCATATAGGCCCATTTCACTTTTAAATACAGACTACAAGATCCTGACAGCAACACTAGCAAATTGACTTAACAAATTGATCAATACCTATATAGACCCTGATCAGACTGGATTTATTCCAGGTGATATTTCAGACAACACGAGGAAAATTATTAATATTATTCAATATGGCATCAAAAATCATATTAAAGCATCCTTTATCATGCCAGTAGACATAGAAAAAGCTTTTGATTTGGTAGAACCTTGCTATCTTAAAAGCTTATTAAATCATATGAATTTTGGTTCCTCTTTTCAATCTGCAGTTATGACAATGTACAGATCCCCAGAAGCATATATACAGATTAACAATATTGATTCAGAGACTTTCATGTTAGAAAGAGACAGAAGGCAAGATTGTCCCCTTTCGCTTCTACTATTTGCCCTGGCGATGGAGCTGTTTGCCCAGGTTGTAAGAGACAACAAAAAATACAAGCTATAGACATTGGTCTAGCCTGTTTGCTGATGATTTGGCTTTAACACTTACCAATCCTGAAAAAAGCTTGCTGGAATTGGAAAGATTACTTTCAAATTTTAGTTCAGTCTCTGGACTTAGAGCTAACCCCTCAAAAACATTATTGTACCCTATATACCTGCAAGAACCCCACCTGTCTTATATCAAATCTAATTTTAGGTTTGCCTAGGTAGAATAAAATTGGCAATATTTGGGCATTAAAATCCCGTTAAATATTAAAGACCTTTTAAAAACAAATTTCTTCATTTTAAAACTTTAATAGAAGACCCTCTTTGGAAGCAATCCTTAGCACTCTCATAATGGATGGAGAAAATCCAGACCATTAAAACATTTATTTTTCCAAAAATCTTATACTTAATACGTACAATACCCATAAAAATACCCAAGACTCTTTTTAAATCTTGGCAAAAGACCATTTATTTTTTATTTCGAATTTACCCAAACCCAGGATCAGTTATAATACTCTAAAGAAACCCATTCATAAGGGAGGATTAGCTTTACCTGATTTACAGCTTTATCATGAAGCAGTTATTCTGGTAGGCCTCTTAAAGATTTATAATAGCAATTTTGAAAGCGAATGGAAATTTATGGAAAATTCCTATTTGGGCAGCTGAGAGTTCCCAACTCTTTTATGGGAAAACCCATCTAAAAGACCTACTAGTATTCATCAAAAACAGTTTTTGAATATCCCTCACCTTCACCACTGATCTCCTTTGTAGATCAATCGTGGTTTAATCCTGCTCAATCAACAGGAACTTTTGAAATATGGAAACAGAACAACCTTACCTGCTTTATAGACATCTTACATCTTACATATAGACATCAGACATCTTTATAGACATCTACATTAGATTCCAAAGAATATATAGAACAACCTACGGCCCATCCCAAGGGTGGCTGGCAGTGGGGCCAGGATGGACCCTCCTCCGTCATTGGTGCTGTGCAACGCCACGTCCATTATTAACAAGGTCACAACCCTGAGGGACTTTGTGACTGAACATCAGGCGGACCTGGCGTGCATGACCGAGACCTGGGTGAGGGATGGTGAGACCTTGGCTCTCACCCAGTTAGCCCCCCCCCGGGTTACTCGGTCCTCCACCAATCACGGACTAGGGGGCGGGGGGAGGGGTGGCTAATTTCATTCGGGAGGCTTACTCCTTCAGGGCGCTCCCGGCTGTGGAGATTGCAGGCATAGAATGTGTCGGAGCGCTGCTGGGGGCTGAGGAGAGTTTGGTGATTTCACTGGTGTACCGACCGCCTAATGCACCGGCCAATAGTCTGCCATCCCTGCTGGAGGCCATAGCAGGCTGGGCATTGGATCACCCTCGACTGATTATCTTGGAGCACCCTCAACTGATTGTCTTGGGTGATTTCAACATCCATGCTGAGGACGCGACCTCCAGCCAGGCTACGGACCTGGTGTCGTCCATGGCGGCACTGGGACTCTCACAGTTGGTATTGGCCCCCACGCATTGGGCGGTCACATGCTCAATTTGATCTTTGCGTCGGGAGTGGAGGTGGACCGGATCACTGCGGAGGCAGTGCCATGGTCGGACCACGTGGCCTTGAAGGCCCGTCTGAACATTCCACCTCAACCCTGTTTGGGCGGTGAGCAGATTTTTGCTCACCCGCAAAGGCACATGGACCCAGTGTAGTTCCAGATGGCCCTGCGGGATCCAAGGCCCCCTGGCGGCTCGTTGGATGAGCTAGTGGAGGACTGACATGTCCGACTCTCCACGGCCATCGACGAGATCGCTCCCAGGCATCCTCTCTGCACTCGTGTTCGGCGCGCACCCTAGTATACCCAGGAGTTGCGGCAGCTGAAATGAGAACTGAGATGACTAGAGAGACGGTGGCGTTGCATTCATGACGAGGCGACAAGAGCATCTTACAGGACGTTTATGAGATCCTATGAGATGGCAGTGAAGGCCGCTAAGAAGGATTTTTATGCGGCTGAAATTGCATCTGCGAGCTCACGCCCGGCCCAATTATTTAGGACAATTCGGACCTTGACAGACCTGCCTCAGAGCAGGCAAAATGCTAGGGAATTGGATATAGGCTGTGAGGCTTTTGCGAGCTTTTTCGCAGATAAAGTCTTGGCGCTTCGCCGCGACCTCCCCGCCACAATTGAGACAGTGAACGAACTCGAGGCCCCTTGCATGTCTTCGGTACCAGGTTTAGAGTGTTTCAATCCGCTCAGTCTGGACGAAGTTGACAGACTGCTAGTATCTGTACGCCCAACCACATGTGACCTTGATCCCTCATTAAAGCGGGACACGAGGGGTTACGAGGCACACTATGGGAAATTATCAACAAGTCCCTCTCGGAGGGCCAGTTCCCGAGTGTGCTCAAGGAGGCGATGGTCCGCCCTCTCTTAAAAAAAAAAATCCTTGAACCCGGCCGAATTGGCCAACTATTTGGGCAAATTGATTGAGAGGGCGGTGGCACTACAGCTACAGAGCTTTCTAGAGAATGCTTCAGTCTTAGATCCCTTCCAGTCCGGTTTTCGGCTTGGTCATGGAACTGAGACGGCTTTGGTTGCCCTGTCTGACGATCTCCGACGGCTTCTGGATCAAGGAGGTGTGGCGGCATCGCTGTTGTTAGATCTGTCGGCCATGTTCGATACGGTCGACCATCAGCTGCTGACCCACCGCCTCGCCGACGTGGGGATTGCCCTTCAATGGTTTGCCTCTTTCCTACAAGGTCGGGGACAAAGGGTGGCAGTCGGGGACCGGCGTTCCCATAGGTACCCCCTTTATTGTGGGGTCCCCCAGGGTGTGGTGTTGTCCCCGATGCTATTTAACATTTATATGCACCCCCTTGTCCAGATTGCCCGGCGCTATGGGCTTGGGTGTCATCAGTATGCAGATGACACCCAGCTCTATCTGATGCTGGGTGGCCGGTCAAACTCGAGTCCTGATGACCTCCACCGGGGACTGGAGGCCGTGGCTGGTTGGCTCCGGCTGAGCCGATTGAGACTAAACCCGGCGAAGACAGAGGTCCTGGACCTGAGCCGGACCGGTGCGGGGTTAGGGCTCCCATTTCCGACCTTCGACAGGGTGCCTTTGGTACCAACGTCTAGGGTTAGGAGTCTGGGGGTGCTCCTGGACTCCACATTAACAATGGAGGCCCAGGTGGCATCCACTGTCAAGTCAGCCTTTTACCATCTCTGGTTGGCTCGGCAGTTAGTCCCCTACAGTGATCCATGCAATGGTCACCTCGAGGTTAGACTACTGAAACGCTCTCTACATGGGGCTGCCCTTGACTCAAATTCGGAAGCTGCAGCTAGTGCAAAATGCGGCGGCCAGGCTGTTTATGGGGCTCTCTAGGAGGGACCATATTCAGCCTGTGCTGAAAGCGCTGCACTGGCTGCCGATAGCGTACCGGAATCGTTTCAAAGTGCTGGTTATTACCTATAAAGCCCTTTATGGTCAGGGTCCAGCCTACTTGAGGGACCGCCTTACCTCACATGTTCCCCCAAGAGCACTTCAGTCGGGGGCCCAAAATCTATTGGTTATACCGGGCCCCAAGGTGATACCATCTTGGATCTAGGACACTAGTAACTGGATAGAGCACTTTAGTCTTAGTTTTAATGTTTTATTATATTTTTATATGTTTTTACTTATGGCTAGACTAATGATCTGGCCTCTGTTAGCCACTCTGAGCCCACTGGGGAGGGCGGGATATAAGTGTGAAAATAAATAAATAAAATATAAATAAATAAAAGCACTCCTGCCACTTACCTTGGCTTGAATACCACCAATTGCACTCCTTATGTCATTCTGTATATTTTCACGAGGGATTTTGTCGACCTCTCACGTCATTTGAAAGGCTCATAAAAAACAAACATTTGCATCTCAAAAATATAATTGCACTTCTCTATACTTATTAGAGATGCTTTCATGTAAAGCATCTCAATACCAACTCAGTTGGCAAGCAAATTGTAGTGGTATTTCCCCAGAAGGAGACTGGACGAAGATATGGGCCTCCCTCTCTAGGTCTATTCCAGTAAGGTTATAAGCATTTAAAATACTAATGCCCTGGTACATTACGCCAAGCAAAATTAATCATATCTCCCCCACATACCTCTCTGTTGGAGGAACTGTGGCAAGCGTGGCTCCTTCTTGCACTGTTGGTGGGAGTGTCAGAAAGTGAAGGATTTTTGGGAAAAAATATTTGGTTATTGTTGTGTACGCTGACCACCACCAGGGGCCAGCGAACACCCCAGAGCTTGACTCTGGAGAACAATGGGGACAAGGCTCCTGGTCTCTCCACTGGGGGGGCCAATGGGACTTCGGAGGGAGTTTAAACCCACCAACTGGACCAAGGGGGTGGTCCCCAGGGTGCACAAAGTTGGCCAGCTGGCCGTTAGTCTTTTGTCTTTGTTGTGTCCAGCGAACCATGTGGTCACTACACCCACCGCAGTGGTTCTAGCATGCGTTTAACCCACTACACAATAATGGCGACAAGGATGGGATCCCGTTGAGCAAGCCAGCCGGGCTATCAGACGCTAGGAGGGAAGACCAAGCAACGCAAAGAAATTACGGGATATGATGTTGTTAAAATCCCAGAAACAGTACTGTTAGACTTTTGGAGGAACAATATAGTTCCTAAACTACGTCAAGAATTGATTTCCACATTGCTATCAGCAGCAAAGACCATGATTGCAGCAAGTTGGAAAGATGCCAACCCCATTTCTTGTGGACGATGGTTTACTAAACTTTGGAAACCTTTGACGATGGACAAAATTGCGGACAGAAGGTCATCAATTTACCTCAAAGTTGCTGGCTAAATGGTCTCCGTTTTTGGACTACATGCACAACAATCAATCTACAGCAACCAAACCAGCTATCATCTTACAAAGAAATACCTATTTATAAATTTAACATATGAAGCTCTCAATCAAGTGAACATTAGTTTATGTAGGTTACCACCAAGTTTGTTTATTCTACTTGAATGGTTTATTGTTTTATTGCTGATTGTTCATAAATGTATAAAAACCTAATAAAAAAATTTAAAACAAAAGAGTAAGACTAAATGGTACCACCAGGTCTGCTCACCACAAAAGGCAGGCCTCACAACTGAGTATTCTGTCCTCTCCTAGAGGTAGCGTTAAACCTCTCTGCCACGCTCCCAGGCAGATCTATGCTTCCCTTTAATATTCCATCCCCTGTCCAAAAGGTGACTGGATGCTGGAGCACCATTTCCAGAGGCTCAGGTGCAAAATAGCTGCTTAGCTGTTTTACCTTTCAGGGGAGGTACAGGCTCATGCCCATCACAAAATCAATTGCTGTTATTATTCTAAAAGTTGCAGGTAGTTAAGAATAAAGCATGTTTTTATTGTGTACATTCTTATGCACACAGCAGTGCAATGTTTGCACGAATAAATACCAGTCTCTTCATTTTTGTTGTGCTTTAAAAGGGATCAGCCCTTCAGAGCTAATTAGAAAATTGAAGAAGATCCACTGACATAAAGTACACCTGAGTTTCCCTGGATTTTGTTCTTAGCCATTCAAGAAAAAGTTTTCTTTTCAAAGCCAAAACTCAGAGTTGTTCATGTGTGGCTCTTGTGAGCTGCAAAAACAGTTTCAGACAGATGGTCAGTCTTTTCTCCAGTCTGGAGGATATGGGATGAGAGAGTAGAAGCATCACGCCCTCCGAACAGAGGCTCATCTCCTATCGGAGATGGACTATGAAGCTGATTCATTTGCAGTGACTCACAGATCCATGTGGGGATTCTGGGTTGGGACAAAACTTCATTTCTTACTTTAGTTGCTGTAGATTTTCCGGGATGAGTGACTGTGGTCTTGGCATTGTAGAACCTGACGTTTCGCCAGTAACTGTGACTGGTGAAATGTCAGGTTCTACAATGCCAAGACCACGGCCACACATCCCAGAAAATCTACAGCAACTAATGAACTCCGGCCGTGAAAGCCTTCAACAACATATTCATTTCTTTTTACACATTAACTTTTTATTTTGAAAAATTAAAACAGCTTTATAAAACAGCAACATTCATAATTTCCATATCTGGTGGAGAGTATTACAAGAGTAACAGGTGTTCAATATAACTTTTGGAACACATAGTTCGTTAAACTTCTTGTACAACAAGAGAGAAACTGACTAAAGACTAAAGAGTGCTAATTTAGATGTGTTATAGGGTAATTTTATCTGGTTTATTGCTTAGTTCAGTGGTACGCAACAAGAGTGTGAGGAGCTTGACAACTAAATATAGTAGTTTGAGATATATTTGTTAATGTGGTTGAATGTTTTCTTCAGTTATTTTGTTAAAGAAGGGCAGCCATTTCGCAGAGAATGAGGTCTTAGGAAATTGATCTGTACTTTGGATCCGGTCTGTAATTTTTTCTAGAACAAAAAGGTCCCAGACTTTTGTGAACCATAGCTTGATTGTGGTGGCGAGATGGGACTTCCATCTGGAGGCAATGCAGGATCTTGCTGCAACTATTAAGCTAGATATGAGGCCTTTCCAAATTGATGGTATTTGGATACCTTGCCAGATGTTGAGAAAAAGTATTTCTGGTTGCAGGGGGACTGCATAGCCCTTAATAATGTTGATCTGAGCAAGAACTTCGTGCCAGAAAGAGTTAACAGTTGGGCATTCCCACCAACAATGGGCGTAAGTCCCAGTACTTCCTCCAACAGAGTGGTGAAGAATTTGGTGAGGCGAACGCTAGTTTCTGGGGAGTCAAGTACCATTGAGTTATAATTTTATATGATTGTACCTGCGTACTGATGATTGGTGATGTAAGTGTACATGAGGACCAAATCGATCCCAGATTTCGTCCGTGAATATGAGGTCACACTCTGATTGCCACTTATTTCTGTATGGTAGGTCATTTATACTGTGGAGATCTAGTAAGATATTGTAGACTTTAGATATCAATCCTTTTGATGAGGTCCCAGTAGAAGCTAAAATGTTTTCAAATACAGTTTTAGGAGTGTTGAGGAGAGAAAATCTTTAGGGTAGACATTACATGATTGAGTTGTAGGTAGAAGAACCATGGGATAGAGGTACGTAACTTATGTTCTAAGAGTTGTTTTGGAAGAAGGCCATTCTTGTTTACAATATCTGCAATGTGCGTTAATTTGGCGGTTCTGAATGTCTGTGCTATATTGATGTCATTTCCCGGTGGGAACCAGCTTTGGAATAGGAATTCAGATTGCCTAGAGTTGTTTGGTAATAGTTTGTATTGGAGTTTGTCCCAGGTGTGAAGAATAGCTGAAATATAGGCATTATCATGGATTAGTCTAGGGCGTGCTTGAGGTGTATTCCAGATCATTTCTTGGATAGTTTTTGGATGTAGAAGTGGGTAGATTGGTTGTGCCCAAGTAGCAACATATTCATTTCTTGCAATAGAAAAAAAGAATACACAAAGAAAAAATATTTTACATTAAAAAAACCCTCTTGTTTAAAGCCTGCTAAGGATAAATTGTAGTTTTTATCTTCAAGATTTAACTGGTTGGCTAAAAGAACTACACTGGATTTAGGAATCCCATGAGTCAGTAACTCACAATACAGCTCTAAGGACTGTTACACATTTCTAAATCCATTTAAGCAAATAGGCTTAGAAGTGTGTAATTCTGTTTAGGATGGCACTGTCAGTTTTTATGTATATGATGACCCCTGATTCATAGAATTATCCTCTGTTAATGTCTGGCTTAGAAAAATAAATCTTATTAGCAATGAACTAGACTCATTATGAAATATTTTGTAATGCTACACATAGCTGTGCTGTTCACTTAATATGTTAATAAATTCAACTATTTACTGAGCCATCTCTCAGTTGACATTGATAAGAAAATAGATGGAAGCCACCAAATGGAATCAGGAGATTAATGTATGCAAAATATTTCTCTGTGGCATCGGCAAAGTGCACAGTTGCTGTACATTAATGGTAAACAGATTCTTCATTATTGTCTCTTACATACAGGTGGCATTTGTGTGTGTATGTGCAAATGTGTGTTTATAAGTTGTGTAGTTTTCTGATTCTGTGGTCTCTTGTACTGCAGATCTCCCTTCATTGAACTGAATGGATTGCCATCTAGTCCCCGAAGTTTTCAGAACAGCACTCTACAGTTTCACGTCAGTTATTTAACCATGATCCAGTTAGCAATTTATTAGTCAGTTACCTGCATGAATGAAACCTGCATCTACAAGTAAGATGAAGCACCTTTCATGCCTTAAATTGCCAACTCCAAAACAGAAAAGGTGCAGGCCAAATAATGTAATGAAAAATGCAAATAGGAAAAGCACCTAACCTTTTTTTCTACTGGATGCTGTTTTAGAATGTTTTGACCCACCTAGAGGATAGTAAAATAAAGTTGTTGTTTTCTTATTCCTCCCCTTCCACAAAATATTCCACCCATCCTCTGAGGGGCTGCACCTCACACCAGACCACTGAGCAGTTTAGGTTGACAGTGTGTTTGGCCCAAGGTCAACTGGTGACCTTCAACACTGAGCAGGGATTCAGATGATCTTGGGTCATGCCCAACACTTCACCCACTATACTACACTGGCACTCTGGTACTGAGACAATCCTCTCTAACAAAAGTTCACTTAGCTTCAGTTCTGCAAACTACTACTCTCCCACCTTAAATAGTGTCTTAAGTGTATCAAGTCACCTTTTTAATTCAAATATTTCTTTCCCCTCCTCCTGACACACTGCAGTTCATAAAAGTTTCCTCATTTACCTCACAGCACTGCATGGTTGGAGGCTGGTAATATTGAGCTGGTTTATAGGATTAGAAATCTTCTCCCCCACTGTTCAGTAACTATCACAGCTCAGTAGGCATCATCTGTCAATTTACAGCCTGTGTAGGTGGCATGACCATTTGACACATAAAGGCCCCTTTATAAGTGGAGATGGGGGTAAGGTTATAAGAACACAGGCTGGAGGAACCTCAAGCAATAACCACAACATCATAGTGTGTCATATGTAATTTTGTCCTTCACTGTCTTGGTATAGACTTTCATATATCAGGCACTGTGCTATATGCATTTAATATGCTGAGTCAGAACATTGGGGGCCAAGAAGGGAGCCTTTATGGCTGGCTGCGAACTGAGCTCCCTGTGGAGATCAGAGGTTCTTCCTCTCTTATGGCCCTTGGAAAGCGCTGTGGAGAACTTTAGGTTGTTTAATTATTGCTCACTAACAATTCTTAGTGGCTGATGAGGTATGCCAGTTTCATAGTGTTTAAACAATGCCTTTTAGTTTTGTCATGATTTATTATGTCTTTTAGTAGAAGTAGTTTTGGCTGCAGAAAAAGCAGCATATAAAAGGGGTGGCCAGAAGATTAAGGAGCCTTTTTGATGTGGCATGAAGGTTGTAGAACTATCAGCCAAGGGAGTTCCTCCTTGCCTGGCTTTTCATTGCTGGCTTTTCAAAATGAAGTTTAGGTGGTACTTTTTACAGCATGCATTTGGCTTATTAATTTCTGGTGCTATCAATTTTACTTTTATCTGACAGAAGTTGTACTTTTTATCTGTTGGTTCTCCTTTTGCTTATGGTTTACTTGGGTTTTTATTGGTGTTTTTGTTCACTTCAGAGGACAGCGGAAGACAGGAGGGCCTGGCGGGATCTGGTCCATGGGGTCGCGAAGAGTCGGACTCACTGTGCGACTGAACAACAACAACCCCATGTATCTTTTTTGGATAAAGGGGCAAGATAAGTTGTTTTTTAGAGTAAATATATTTCCTCTACATATATGCTGCTTCTTTCTGGAACTGGAGGCTTGTGCTTGTATCATTGGACCATTCTCATACACATCACATACACTTGATAACAATCTTCTGGAGAAAATCCCAGAGACAAGAGTCATACTCTGGGATCATGTAGCCAAAGAAATTAAATGGGGTCGAGTAAATTGTGTGGTCTACATTAGGAAGAAACAGCCCACATAAGAAGGAAGAAAGCTAGGAAGGGAAGGATTTTTGTTGTTCATTACACATGCAGTATAAAGCAATTGTATTGTAAAAGTAAAACATACAATAATCAGAAAATAATTTCTACATCAGTATCACTGCCACATCAACAAATATCAGATGCTATCATAAATAGCTTAAAAGTTCCTAAAAGTGATTTAAGTCAAAGATGTGAAAAGTCTTAAAGGAGGGGAACAGCTTTAATCACAGAAAGGTTTTACCTCATTATTGAGGTAAAATGTAATGTTTTGTAGACTATAGTTTATTGAAAAAGTAATAGTTTATTCAAAAAGATGCACTCTTTACTGTTTTTTTCATGCACTCTTTACTGTTTTTTGAAGGGGATAGTAGGAGTTGCCAGATGCACCAAAGCCATTTCAGTCTTTTCCCTAC
>NW_015162555.1:126148-128173 GCF_001447785.1 Gekko japonicus | reverse complement strand
TGATTTTGTGTGGGGTGTGAGAAGGGGGGGGGGGGGGGGGGGGGGGGGGGGGGAGAGAATGTAAAATTCATTATAATCCTGGAAACAACGTAATAACCCACTGTCTGTTACTAATACTATATTGTCACAGAATCACAGAAACTGGCTGCATATCCTGTATGTTTTTGTGTGTAATAAAGCTATGTCCATCATCTGAACTGAATATAGCAGTAGCTTATCTTCTTAAAGTTCCTTCACAGTCTCTGGTTACCTAGGCAATACCTGTGATTAGAAGAATCCTCACAATATTAGCATTTTCTAGTCTTGTAAGTCTACTCATAGCATACTGGTGTAGACGTGACTATTTTTCTCTCAAAGCATTTCTCCTCAGGGAAATTCCTACAGAATGGTATTGAAAAATTGCAGCATCCTATTTATTTTATAAAAATTATATGGAATTCAACAGAAATATTTTCTAAACATATTACACAGTAAGAGGTGTCTGTATACTAAGAACAATATTCTGTTTCAAGTTATGTATAGAAAGCATTTTACTGTCCTTTTACATTTTTAATTATCTTTCAAAATATGGGATTACTTTCTTAGCTTCAGCAGGTTTTGGACTCAATTGGATGGTACAGAAAACCACTGGCAATATATTAATCTAGCAGAATAAAATAATTTGAGGATGGGTGGCTGTACAAATTCATAACTAGAGCTACCTCTGAAACTCACAAACAGCAGAATTTTTTGGAGGGGAGTCTTCCAATTCCCCCATACCATCTTCAAATTTCAGTCTTTTTACCACATTCTGTAATGTTTTCAATAGACCCCACTGTTAATATTTATCCTAAGCATTCCAATGCAGTCCTTTCATGGTCTATATTCTTTTTAAAATGTACATTGAGCCATCACATCTGTATTATCAAGATGTCTGAATTCCAAGAGTATTCCTTACACAGAGAAAAAGAGATGCACACAAAAGTTCTGTCACTGGACAGCACTTCTCCAAGGGAGTGGACAACAGGGCAAGGGAATGCTTCTCTAATTTTTCATTACCTTTTTTGGCGCAGAAGATGAGAGAAACAGAGGAGGAAGATGAAATATAGCTACAGCCTCTCTCTGTAAAATCTTCCATTTATATAAGTAAAAAAATGTTCTGTAGTAAAAGGGATGTATCCCTAAATATTCCTCTCTGGCAGTATTGTACTGTTGTTAAAGACACAGGCAGGACATCGAATAAGCCTGGATCGGTAAGCCAAGGGCTGGCAACTACTTGTTGCCTAAAGGCCTCTTAAGAAAGGTGTGGCAGGCATAGATCCTACCCCAAAGCAACTGTCCACTTGACAAGTCCTAATGTCACAGATGCCGTTTTCCCCTTGTCTTCCCTTTTTTTAACTTCTGGCTTGGAAAGGCATCCATTCTGGATAGGCAGGCAGCATAGAGTTATGGAACAGATCTAGCCCAAGGTTTCCCATTGCCAGAAGCTACATAAGTATTCAAATTCATTGTGTGTCTTTCAAACAGCTCAGCTTTCAAGATGATAAACTTAATGGAGGTTGACAAGATCTAGGAATTCTGGCAGGTGCTGTTACTTTCCTCTGACAGTTCACGCTTTCTTTACCTTGCACGTTAACCTATATTTAGCATTTTACTCCTCAATGCATATATTGGCCATTTCTATCTATTGCTATATTTAGTGAAAGTAGAAAATGTTGATATGAGCATGCCATAATAATTTTCAGGAACTGTAGTTTTCTAGCATCTATGGGACTGTATAAATTGGATGCTGTTGAGATAAGGAACTTGTGAGTGATTTAGGGTCTTGCAGAATTCTCTGCATAATAGGTGTAATCAGGGGTCATTTCATAGAAAAAGAGCTAGGGGAACTCATTAGCATAACTCATTAGCATATGCCACACCCCCTGACATCACCGGAAGTGTGTCATAAGGCCACACACCCTGACATCACCGGAAGTGTGTCATAAGGCAGGTGCCAAAAGTGTCACCGGAAGTGTGTCATAAGGCCACACCCCCCGCCCCCAA
>NW_015162555.1:125578-126082 GCF_001447785.1 Gekko japonicus | reverse complement strand
AGGAATGCCAGATATCTGGAATCCCACAATTTTTTTTTAAAAAAAATCAGAATATACAGTGCATATGGACTGATTCACTGAAAAAGACACTCAAAGCCATTTTAAACAGTATATCACTCAACAGATTGAAGAGGCTATTGCCTACTACCATGAAGTATTAAAGAATCAGCTGCATGAAACCATCAGCAATCCCAAGCAGGTGCCTAAGGCCCACCTAGCAAGCTCCTGGCAGAGGCACCAGGTCAAGAATTCTAGCTGCTTGAGGCTCAGTTCTTATCAGCCCCCTCTATCTTCATCTCAGGTCTTGCAAGGTCACCCCTCTGAGACCAACGCAAGTAACTCTCTCTTTCTCTGACAGCTTTCTCCACACGCTTTTGTTCTGAGCAAGCTGAGCAGGATGCATGCTTCTAAGACAGGACTTCTGTACTGACAGGCATGAGCAGGGAATGAGAGGACAGAACGAACAGCAATTATTTATCCATCTCCTCCCTCCCAAATTTCTCC